>NC_053494.1:162328100-162628100 GCF_905171775.1 Rana temporaria | reverse complement strand
AACAAATGACAACTTTCAGTTCTTTACAACCTATAAAGTGTTTTGAAACTTATGCCTTTTACACACAAATGGAATTTCAGTCGGGTTAAACTCTGATTGATTTTTTGTGACGGAATTCCATTCAAGCTGTCTTGCATACACACTGTCACACCAAATTCCAACCGTCGAGAACATGGTGACGTACAACACTACGACGAAAAATTCTACGACGAGCTGAGAAGTTCAATGCTTCTGAGCATGCGTCGACTTTATTTTGAGCATGCGTGTTTTTTTCTCCGTCGGAGGTCCATACAGACAAACGGAAATTCCATCGGAAAAAAAGAGAACATGTCCGTCGGAATTTCCGAAGGAAAAACTCAGAAGGGGCACACACACGGTCGGAATCTCAGATGAAAAAATTCCATCTGACTTTTTTCATCAGAAATTCCGATCGTGTGTACGTGGCATAGCTGTGCGTAATAATTTGGAACAGTGCATTGTAAGTTTTTTATTTTGAAAAAAACCTGTTATCATTAGGAGGTTTGTTCAATAAAGTCTTAATTGTACTCTTAAAGGGTCACTAAAGGGATTTTTTTTTTTTTTTTGCTGAAATGACTGTTTACAGGGTATAGAGACATAATAGTTAACTGATTCCTTTTAGAAATTATTAAAAATATATAAAAACCAATCATATAATGTGCCTGCAGTTTAGTTTAGTTTTTGCTGTTGTTTGCTGGTTCTCTGATGTACAGAGAGCCAATAGAGGGCAGTCAGCCAATAGAGGGCAGTGATACTTTGTCTAAAACTCCTCAGCACCAATCCAGTTTCGTTTTACACACAGTAATCACACCTCCTTGATTAGTCACCACCGTGAGAAATCTGCCAGTACTGTGGTGATCAGGAAACAGACAACCAGGAAGTGTCCAGAACAGAGAGGATTTACAGCAACATCAAAGCAAAAACGAACAATGAGGACATGAAATCAGGACTGCAGTAAGGTAAAGGAAGCTATTTAGCTAAAAAAAAAAATTCCTTTAGTGACCCTTTAATAGTTGATAACATGAGAATTATGCTGACTGTTGTTTACATCAATTATTTAGGTAAATGAGAAAAATAAAGGTTTTGGCATTCTATAATTACAAAAGATTTGTTCCTCCCATATGCAGAACCACCTGAGGTAATTGGTTCTATGCCATGAATACTTGGATACTTCGAGCATGCGCTCAAGCTACAACTTTGCGTAGAGTTTTAGGACATATTTGTCAATCTCTCTAGCAGAACCAGTGGGACGGAGATGTCATCCAGAATTTTCACTTGATGGGTCATTTCCAGCCAGCCATTAGGTTTATAAAGCCTAGGGCTTGGTTTCTACAGAAGCAGCCACCACACACTCATCCAGGAGTGTGTAGGCTTCATGGGCTCTCTTTGAAATTGTGCCAGGAATAGTTGTAGGAGGATGACATGTCTCATTGTTCTGGCGCATTGTTGGGTGTAGCTAACTTCCTTATGCTGTTAATATCTATCCATAGGGTTTATGTTGACTATGATTAAAACCCTACTTTCCTGCTAAGGTGGTCTCCTGCTGTGTCCCAGAGTCAGGCAGCAGAGAGATGATGTAATCTCTTGCTGCCCAGGCTGCCTTCACAGTGAGGGCGGAACTGCAGGGATGCAGGGTGGGCGCCGGGCGGTGAGAGATGATGTTCCCTACCCGCCGGCTCCCTGATTGGCCAGCAGCCTGCTTAAACACCAAGCCACCCAGCTTCTCGCCAGCTCCCTTACCCGCCCACTCACCGACCAAGCAGCCCGCAGAACCACTGCAAGGTCACCGGCGGAGCCGCCGTGGTGTCACCTGCGGAGCCGCCGCGCTGTCACCCCCAGATACGCCGTGAGGTCACCCGCGGAACCACCACAATGTCACTTGCGGAACCATCCTCGCTGCCTGTCACCCTTTCTCTCACCTGTATTCTCAGGGGGGGCAATTTCCCTGTCGCCCCCCTGGATCCGCCCTTGATTACATATGAGAATGGTGTTTTGCAGCTCACAGAAGATAGTCATCAGTATCAGTTCAGCGTACAGGAAGTTAAAAGAACTTTTTTGGCATGATCAACGGGTTTTCTTTTGAACTTGCAAAAAAATGTATCCTATATAGCCACCACATCTAGGGACTTGAGTTCCATAATGTATTACATTTTTGTTATTGTATTTAGATACCGTATACTATAAGCAGAGGCGTAGCTTGAAGCTTGTGGGCCCGATGCAAAAGTTGACTTGGCCCCTGGGCTGTTCTCACCCTGTGCTCCTCTCCATTCATGAAATGGCTCACAGCTTGTCCCCAGCCAATGAGAACGGAGGGGTGCGGACCGTGGAAGGCAAAGTGGAAGCCCAGTACTGGATCGTGGTTGTGGAGCCCTTGGGCAGATTGGAGCTAAACTTTGTGGAGGATATGATAATATGACAGGGAGGCTGCAGGGGCCCCCTGGAGCTAGGGGTGGGGTTGCGATTGTGACCCCTGCAACCCCTTATGCTATGCCCATGACTATAAGCTTTGAGATGCATACAGGGAACACAGCCTACCTTCCCATGGTGCTTAATTTGTATCCAGGATTAGCAGTACTACTTCAGTCTATCCCATTCTTTTTGTTGGTAATATTGTGATCTAGAAACCACTTTTGTGTATCTATAAGCACCTTTTTTCTCATACAGAAAAACATCCAAACCAAAAGGTAATATATTGCATCTTACTAGTCATTTTTCTTAACTTTCACCTGGCAATTGTGCCAGTAATACACTTCCTGTCTAATGACAATGCCCATTAACATTACTGTACAGTACCTATGGAGAAGCACAATTGACACCCTAGGACAGGAAGTGTTTCGGAATTGCTACAGACGATCGGATTTTCCGTCTGAAAATTTGAGAACAGCTCTCAATCTTTTGTTGGCGAAAATTCCGACAGCAAAAGTCTGATGGAGCATACACACGGTCGGAATTTCCATTCAAAAGCTCACTTCGGACTTTTCTTGTTGGAATTTCCAATTGTGTGTAAGGGGCATAACTCTTCATTTAAACACCTCAGTGCCCTTCACCCCACTTTTGGGTGTCCTCTCACCTGCTTCAATTGACCACACTAGATAAGTGAGGTCAGAATGTGTTTTAGAATAGTATATGGACACTGCTCCACCTGCTCTCCATTTCATTCAATCAGACATTCCTACTTGACAGTGGCCAACCAACATATTTACTGAACATATTTCTCTTGTTCGCATGCTTCACCTTTTCCCCTGTATGCATAATGTGTACCTGTAGAATATGGTCAGGGGCGGACAGACCATTGAGTCACTCGGGCACTGCCCGAGGGCCCCATGCCACTAGGGGGCCCCATCAGGGTTGCCAGGCTCAGTAAAACCAGGGACAGTATATGAAAATCTATGTTTTTTTTACATCTGTCCCTGATATGTCCAAAACCGACATGCTTTTAATGTGAAAATCCAGAGATTTTAGCTGCCCCGCCTCTGCACTGCCTCCTAACGTAGTGGGCATCTGTAAGCCCAGAGGCCCCATAATCTTCTATTGCCGGGGGGCCCCATGAGTTGTCAGTCCGCCCCTGAATATATTACACAAGTTTTTTATATATTTTTTGGAGAAGGTATGTTACCAAGCGTATTTAGTTCCACAAGCATATGGTACTGTATATTATGATAGCATTATATTGTCCCAGATTTGTGTCCTTGACCCTGTTTGTATCTGACTTTCACCTGTTATAATTACCCAGACAGCACTGACAAAACTGTCTGACTACTGACTGCCAACCCTAAAGGTCGCTGTTCTATTCAGATTCTCCTTGACCTTTCTCTGGTTTTTGACGCTGTCAATCAATGCCTTGCCCAATTCATTCATTTTAATCGATATGAATAATGGTGCCATCCCTAGGCTGATGAGGAAATTTCTCATACTCTCACTTTAAATCCCTGATTTAGTTGATTTAGTAATTAAATACAATCTCATTATCTTGAATGATATATATATATATATATATATATATATATATATATATATATATATATATATATATATATATATATATATATTAATAATATGAGTATCTATGGATAAATGGAGTATGCCCGCGCTACTAAGGTGTGGGGAAGGGGGCGGGGGAGGAGAGGGGTACTTTATTGTGAGTATCCTGATTTGTGTTTTTTATCAATAAATATTTTAAACTACTACACCATTAGCGTATGTATCTCCCTTTGTGAGGATCACTGCTGATAGATCAGACGGGGCCCCACAGGGATACTATGTTTAAAGACCTAGGTTAAAAAGTATCAAGAGACGACTCACCAGGAAACGGCTGGAGTCTATGCCGCTTGTACCTAGAAAGATCTTTATATGCTGTTACCTTACAGCAGTAAGGTAAGGGGACATCCTCACTTATCACAAGGGGAAAAGGAGAACTTTCCTATTTGATATCCACGTTGGCAACTTGACACCAGCACTGGCACTTTATGTTGTTGCTGTTTGCACATGAATACTGAAGTTTATACATTGTTGCAATATTGAAGATTTTTGAATACAACATTCTATTTGAGGACTTTTTTATTATGCATGTTTTTTGCACAATTGCACTCAGCACTTCTTTTTAGGTTTATTTTGGCTTTATATTTGTTTGAGTGTTACATATATTTCATTTGTTTTAACATATGCCTTACATCTTTTATATTTGATTGACTGATTGCTATTTCTTAATGCTAGTTATATTCACTTAGTCCCTTCCCCACTCACCCAATACAGCGCAGCATTACCCCCTTTTTTTTGAATATGTGTATCTATATTATATCCAAATGCCTACACTGTCTAGGGCATGGTTGACAGGTGCACATTGAAGTGAACCTATGAGCTCTCTTAACCTTCTTTGGTATATGCAATTTTGTCTCATACGTGACAGGTACACTTTAAACTACTGTTCAAGCAGTGATAAAGTAAGCTCTCAGCACATACTTTTTACTGCAGACTCAGTCCACCTTAGCCCCAGCCATGCCTGTTAGGGTGCATTCACAATTATGTGTTTGAAATTACAGGATTGATTTAATAAAGGCAAATATGCTGTTCACTTTGCAAAGGAGGTATCACTATACAAGAGAATTTGCCCCAGAACCAAGTGCAACTTCCCTTGCATAGTGAAAAACCTATTTGCCCTAAGTAAATCAACCCCTATGTGTGCCTATTGTGTGTTTGCATGTGTGTTTTACCTGTGTTTTATATGCATTGTGCTTAGACCCTCTGCACTGCCTCCTAGGTTGGCCTTAACCAGGTCTATCTAAATATGCCAAAAAAATGGTTACCCATATTTTGACAACTAATTTGGCTCCACTGGAGATCTAGTATAACTCCATCTCAAAGCCAACTCTTAAATGATGTAGTGAAATGCCATAGTTTAGAGCACCTTATGGCAAAATTGACAGATCATTTACTCCTTTTTGATATAATATTGCTCTGTTCGGATAGCTCACCTGATGCTCAGTTGGACCTCTCTTCTTTGGCTCTTCTGATAATTCCCCTTATTCACAATAATTGCAACCTGAGCAACTTCTTTCCATGATTGTGTGTAGTATTCCATTGTTTTCTGTGTTTTATTCTTATTTTCCTTCTTGTGCTAATACTGTACATTATGTACCACTAACTACTTCTATTTCATGTACCACTGTTGAGATTTATGAGCATTATATGAATGAATGTTACCATTCACTGTCTGATGACAACAGGTGCAGCTAATATAAAATGTTTTAGTGATCTTGACTGATGATCTATAATTTTTGATTGTATGCTTTATGCTCTTATGTACTTTCTGACTCACTCCTCATTGTATTACTTAATTTGTGGAACAAAAAACTCAATAAAAATGACAATAACAAAATAATAATAATAATAATAATAATAATAATAATAAATGTTAATCCAAAAAAAGGAAATGGCGCTAATAAAACCCTAATATTGTGCATAAAATGAAATTTATGATCAATTAAAAAGTCCAACAAACGTGATAAGTCCCACACACTTATACATGTGATCTTATATGTTCTTCCAAATCTTCCAGTGAAACACCAAATGTCACAACCACCAGGAAAAGTGCACACTCACCATCACTCCTGTGACCTCTAATGAATAAAAGTCAACAAGCGCTTTAGGATATTTAAGGCTCATCCAAATTGATCACAACCTCTTCATTAGATTGTCCAATTGTATCCTATAACTCCCATCCTCTCTCCTTAGGATAACACCATAAAAAACAGGAAGAATACTATAGTGATTTATTTTTTTAAATACACCAAATGGTATAGATAACAAAAGGTATTGTACTCACTTTTAGATGTGCCCTGACTCGTCACAAATGTAATGTGGCGATACCCCGAGGCCCCACGAGTGTCGTTACTTCCTGCTCAGATCTGACATCTAACTTCCTGTTGGTGGAACTCACGGCGATCCCTCAAAATGAAATGCAGTGGTGCTGAGACTCTCAAGGCTGTTTACATTTGTACCGAGTCAGGGCAAGTGAGTGTAATACCCTTTGTTGGGTATTTTTTGCCTTTTTGTTGGGCATAATCTTTATTATTTATGTGTTATTGTCCATACAAGTACAGTAAAGGTCCACACAGCCTCCAAATTTCCATTTTTCGATTTCTATCATATGGTGTATTTAAAAAATACTACACTATAGTGTTCTTTCTGGTTTATTGTGGTGTTATTCTATAGAGAGAGGATGGGAGATATAGGATACAATTGGAGGATCTAATGAAGAGGTTGTGATCAATTTGGATCACCCATCAAATATCCTAAAGCGCTTGTTGACATTTATTCATTTAGAGGTCACTGGAGTGATGGTGATTGTGCAATTATGATTAGACATGTGCATTTGTTTTCGTCTGAATGCATTTCTGTCCGAATTTCGGGATTTTTTTGTGTTTGTTTTAACAAATGATACCGAGAGTGCAAAATCCGAAATCCGAAAGATCCGACATAAAAAATGCTTTATTTTTGTTTCACTGCGGTAACAGTTCGATTTAGATAGGAGATTCAACATGACGGTGACAATAGCGATCTGTGTCTATCGAACCTGTGGTTGAATGTGCCTAACCTAACTCTATTAGTCTAAGATTATTTGACATAGAGAGAAAAGATTTGACATAGAGGGAATGAATTCAACATTATAGAGACATGAAGATTCGAAGAAGCAGCTAAAAACATACAATCGAAGCAAGCAGACATTTATGGTCAAATGCTCAGCCCATAGGCTATAGGAGAATTCTAATGTTGGTTGACTAGTACTAATATTTAATAAATATAATTATTACTAGTCATACAACATTAGAATTCTACTATAGCTTGTGGGTGGAACATTCGACCAGAAATTTACGATTGCGACGTCGTACAGTTTATCTGCTTCGTCCAAATTTCTTAGAACGTTCGACAGACACCATAAGCCTTCAATTGACAGATTCGACCTTAATTAATTCAGATTTTCGGACTAATGCATTTTTTACTGAAACAAAATAAAAACTAATTTCCGGAGTAACGAAATAAACAAATTTTTCGGGCGAAAACTACATTTCGAAACAAAATATTTCAGTGTGCATATGTCTACTTGTGTTGGTGGCATTTGGGGCCAGATTCACGTAGGTGAGCGTCGGCGTAACGTATCGTAGATACGTTACACCGCAGCAAGTTTTCATCGCAAGTGCCTGATTCACAGAGCACTTGCGATGAAAACTACGCCGGCGGCCTCCGGCGCAAGGCGGGCCAATTCAAATGGGCGTGTGCCATTTAAATTAGGCGTGCTCCCGCGCCGGACCTACTGCGCATGCTCAGTTGCGCAATTCCCGTCGTGCTTTGCGCGCCGTGACGTCATTTTTTCGAACGGCGACGCGCGTAGCGTAGTTCCGTATTCCCGGACGGCTTACGCAAACGACGTTCATTTTTAAATTTTGACGCGGGAACGACGGCCATACTTTAGACAGCAATACGTTTGCTGACTAAAGTTAGGGCACCCAAAACGACGACTAACTTTGCGACGGGAAACTAGACTAGCGGCGACGTAGCGAACGCGAAAATCCGTTGTGGATCGCCGTAACTCCTAATTTGCATACCCGACGCTGGTTTACGACGCGAACTCCCCCCAGCGGCAGGGATTCTATGAATCAGTCGCATAGATAGAAACAGAGATACGACGGCGTATCAGGAGATACGCCGTCGTATCCCTTTTGTGAATCTGGCCCTTGGTGTCTCTGGAAGATTCACAAGAACATCGAAGATCACATTTATATGTGCATGGGACTTATCATGTTTGTTTATGGACTTTTTAGTTGATAAGTAATTTTAATTTTTGCACAAAACAAAGGTTGTATTATTTCCTTCTTTTTTTGTTTTGTTTAACCTCCTTAGCGGTATTCCCGAGTCTGGCTAGTGGTGAATTTTTCATACCAAAAGCGGTATCCCCGAGCCAGACTTGGGATCGCATTGCAGGATACAGGGAGAGTTACTTGCCTTGTCCCTGGATCCTGTGATGTGTCCCCGCTGTGTGTGCGAGCTCCTCCGATTTGTGTCTCCTCGCTCGATTCACAGTGCCGAGTGCCGAGCTCCGTTCCTTGCGACGTTACGACAGAGTTCGGCGCCAAATTCAAAAAGTGAAACACACAATACACATACAGTATACTGTAATCTTACAGATTACAGTACTGTATCAAATAATTACACACCCCTTTGTCCCTAGTGGTCTGTCCAGTGTCCTGCATGCAGTTTTATATTATAAAAACAGTTATTTCTGCCTGGAAACTGGAGATTGTCCATAGCAACCAAAAAGTGTCCCTTTACATCAAAGGTGCTTTTAGACCAGCTAGAAAACAGCGATAATAAATTAGAATCACTTGCAGAACTGAACAATAGCGATTTGTGGGGAAATCTGTTATCAAACAATAAAAATAATGACAGCGACAATTCTGTAAATGAGCAAATTTCTGTGTTTTTGATTTGATTACATTATTGAATAATTTTTATTATAATTACATTATTATTTGTTATAATTATTTATAGTTTTTTATTATATTATAATTCATGATTTTGTGTTTCAAACTTTATCATACCCGGGATGTCTACTAGACAGATTTAAGTTACTTATTACTAGGAATTGCAGGCCTACAATATAAAACACCAAATTTCCATGCAAAATAATTGTACCGCTTTCAGCACCTAAAACCAGAAGGAATCATACTGCCAGGGAGGTTAATGTTGACAGTTTTTCACTATATGGAAGGCAGCTTTTTTTTTGTTTGAAATATCACAGAGGAGCAGGTACATTGTTCATGTTTAATAATAATAAATGCACTGTGCTTTTCTTATAATTTGTTTTATAATGCAGTACATTTGTGTTTTAGGTTCATGTTACATGCCCTTTTAGTTTGCTGAGTTTTTAAAGGAAAACATGTTCATGCTTTTTTGTCATAAATTAAGTAATTTCCTACCTGCTTTTTGTGTTGTTAAATTTGCTTTGCTTTCATACATTTAACACACATTACCATTCATTCTATGCAATGAGCTTTTTTTTACCATTAACTACATTTCCTTAAACTGCACCGCACTAAGACATGATCACAAGAATGCCAAGACAATTAAAACACATGCAAATGGGCAGGTGTGAATGCACCCTTATGAAAATACTGACTTTTTTCAAGCCATTATATACAGAAGTTTCGACCTTCCCATTCTTTTCCATGTGACAATGCCTCATCTGGTGATAGGTCACTGTGGCATTCAGCATTATGCAGTGGGGGCCAGATGTGGGCTTTTTCCCAACTACACAGAAGTGGGGGATCTTTAATGGAGCTACCAGCAGGGTTGAGGGCATAACCTGCAATTTAAACTATGTGTAGAAAGCACATATCATCAGCTAACTGCTTATGCTAGTTTGGGAACATGCTATATTGGTCTGAAGATAATAGTACTAAGCATCTGTGACAGCCTCCATATTTCATATTTTTATGCAAAGCAAGTCTCACAACTCAAAATGTAATGCCACTTGGCCTCTAGGAGGTGCTGTGTAGTAGGATTGTTTTTACTTACACCATCTTATCTTGGTTTGGACAACAAAAGTTAAATATGTTGCATATTACAAATTGTTTGGTGCAGTGGTTGTATTTCTTTCCTTTTTTTTGGCAAGCACAACATGAATACCTGTTGAGCTTGCCAGAAATTCTGAATCCTTGTAACTTCATGTGAGCTGAACTGAAAGCAAACAATATTATTTTCCTTTCAACCTATCTTCTGTAAACCACCAATTCCCCTGCCACCTGTGCAATGAAGATGAAGATAGAAAGACATTGTTGAAGTCCAAATCAGGTGAGCAGCCTAGGTGATAGATACTGTGGTGGAGTGATGGTAGTTACTTAAGGATAGGAAGTGTAATAGCCACAGACTTACCAGCTGAAAGGATAAACAGCCTAAAATGTTTTAATGTAACCACCACATCTAAGGACTGACAAGCTGCAATATATTTACATTTAGCTTTTTGGTTTTAGATATAGATTCATTTGACTGGTGGACTATTGATTTTATATGTCATTGGTTACCAAACGGCTGATTAAAAAGATAAAAATAAATCATCAGTAACATTTACTTGTTGCTTTAAGGTCGTGTATCCAGTGTTAAATGGTGGAATAACATTATTTAACTACTTCCAGTCCATATACAGTCCCTGGCAAAAGTCTTGTCGCTTGTGTACAAATTGATCAAGATTTTGTTACAAGAAATGGGTAATTTTAATCCCAACAGCTTTTGTAATAATGTTTCAGCGCAAAACGAAACTGACAAAAAGTATTCTAATATTCACAGCTTGGTAAAGCCCATTGAGTAAATTTTTTTCAAGACATAAGTGTTGTCGCCTTGTTATATGAGCTTCACCTGTGACTAATAACGGATCAATTAGGTCTCAGGTGTGTATAAAAAGAACACCAGTACACTAGACCTTCTCAACTGCAACTAGACCTCTGCAAACATGCCTAAGATTCACCTGGAGACTAAAGTGTTGATTATCAAGAGGCTGAAGACCAGATCCACTGCTGATGTGGCAGACACCTTCAATGTGTCTCAGCGTCAAGTTCAGAGGATAAAAATAAGATTTGAAGAGACTGGAGATGTTTTGAACAAGGCCAGGTCAGGCCGACCTCGCAAGACAACTGTTTGAGAGGACCGTTTGTTGGCTCGAAAATCCAAGGCCAGCCCATTCTCCACTGCAGCAGAGCTCCACGAGACCTAGTCTCCTGAAGTCCCTGTGTCAACCAGAACAGTTTGTTGGATTCTGTCTCAAAATGGCCTCCATGGTCGAATCAGTGCCCATAAGCCAGCACTAAAC
Organism: Rana temporaria; assembly: GCF_905171775.1. Taxonomy (NCBI): domain Eukaryota; kingdom Metazoa; phylum Chordata; class Amphibia; order Anura; family Ranidae; genus Rana; species Rana temporaria. The sequence goes on along the minus strand of NC_053494.1, from coordinate 162,616,723 downwards.
AAAAGACAATTGGAAAAACCGTGTGGCATTTGCCAAGGGCCACAGCCTGCTAAAAGGATGGACTCTGGAAAAGTGGCAGAAGGTGGATTTTTTCAGATGAATCTTCTGTTGAAATACACCACAGTCGCCGCAAATATTGCAGGAGACCTACTGGAACCCGCATGGAGCTGAGATTTACCCAGAAAACAGTGAAGTTTGGTGAAGGCAAAATCATGGTCTGGGGTTAAATCCAGTATGGGGGTGTGCGAGGGATCTGCAGGGTGTAAGGCAACATCAATAGTCTAAAATACCAAAAAATCTTAGTTACCTCTTATATTCCCAACCATAAAAAAGGCCAAATTTTGCAGCAGGATGGTGCTCCATCGCATACTTCCATCTCCACATCAAAGTTCCTTAAGGCGAAGAAGATCAAGATGCTCCAGGATTGGCCAGCCCAGTCACCAGACATGAACATCATTGAGCATATGTGGTGTAGGATGAAAGATGAAGCATGGAAGACGAAACCAGAGAATATTGATGAACTCTGGGAGGCATGCAAGACTGTTTTCTTTGCTATTCCTGATCACTTCATCAATAAATTGTATGAATCCTTGCCAAACCGCATGGATGCTGTCCTTCAAGCTCATGGAAGTCATACAAGATATTACATTTGGATCTCACAGCACCACAACTTAATTTGCTGACATATTTTTGGATTTTCAGTAAAGTTGTTCAATTTTTGTATAGGCGACAAAACTTTTGTCTTGCCAAAATTTGACCTTTCTGTCTTGATTAAATGATAAATCTTTTTTCAGTGAAACTAATTTATTTCAGTGCATTACACATCATTTGGGAGGGCTTTAGCTTTTCATATGAGCTATTTCTAACGCCAATTGATTAATTAAAAGTCAGGTTAATAGCAGGAGTTTCTACAAAATTGAGAAGCGACAAGACTTTTGTCAGGGACTGTACTGTATATGTATATATTTTATATACTGTATTTGCTGGCGTATAAGACTACCTTTTACATTTAAAAAAAATGGCCAAAAAGCAGGGGTCGTCTTATACGCCGGGTCAGCTGCTCGGATGCCTGCTGGATATGCGGCAATACTATATGTAACTTCGGCTACATACAGTATATACCACATAGCCAATTCCGGTGAGCGATGTATTCAAATGAATACAGAGCCTGCTCGGATTGGAGTAACAACCTCTGCCAATCCGAGCAGGCTACATACAGTAGCCTTCTCAGATAGGCTTTGAGAGTCAGAGAGACATGGGCTGATAAAGTTACAGCCCCTGCCAATGCAAGCAGGCTTTGTATTCATAAATAGCATACATCGCTCGCCGTGATTGGCTCCAGCTCCAGCAAGAAGGAAGAAGAATATGGCTTTAGCTCCAGCAAGAATGAAGAAGAATATGGCTCCAGCAAGAATGAAGAAGAATATGACTCCAGAAGGAAGAAATATGAAGCGTCGGAAGCCTCGAAAGGGGGGTCGTCTTATACGTGAGTACAGGCAAAAAATCTTAAAAAACTGTAAAATTAGGGGGTCGTCTTATACACCGGCAAATAGGGTATATATATATATATATATATATATATATATATATATAAAATATGGCCTCGGGTGGAAGAGGTAGCAGCCATGATCCTGGCATAATTTTTTAGCTCCAGGTATCGTCTTTCACGTAGGAGTGATCCAGGCAGCTCTGCAGCTGTCTGTTCACTTTCCAAGCCCCCCCCTCCCATCACTGCACACTACCGTTCCTCGGCCCAAATGTGGTCGGGACAGCTGTAGACAGAGGACAGGGAGAAACATCCATTCCTCCCCTTCTGCTGTGATAAATGAAGCTGGAAGAGACATGTATTATGTCACTTCCAGTTCTGGTTCTTCATTTATTGGCCGGTATCAACCAGTGAAGCAAAACAAAGGATGTTTTTCAGCCCTTGTAATAGCAATCAAGGGTAAAAAAAAATTAAGAGATAGTGTAAAAAAATGTATAAAATTAATTAAACAAATAAATAAACATTTAAATCACCCTGTCCCCCTGTACTCACCATGTGTCCCACAGGCAATCATTCCAGTGCCAGAGCTCATGCTCAACTCTAAACTAGTAACATGTAAAGGCTTTTTTAAAGCATTGCCTATGGAGAATTTTAAGTACCGTAGTTCGTTACTGTCTCACGGGTGTTGGAAATTTTTAGTCTTGACATGTCTGGTATCTATTTACTCGATGCAACATCATATTTTATATTTAACCCAAAACTGTGTGTTATATTGTCTTTGTGTGCACTAAAATTTAAGTGTAATTTTTCTTGAAAATTTGTGTTTCCTAAATGGCTACGCAAATATTGTCGGGCATAAAAAAACATCCTTTTACTCTCTAGGGTTTCTGCTTTCAGAAAATATGTCATGTTTGGAGGGGGGGGGGGTTATAAGTAATGTTCTATCAAAAGAAAATGATGATTTTTTTTACATATACAGTATATGAGAAATGTATGAGAAATATATGTGAAAAATTGGCCTGGGCAGCACGTGGTTAACGGTACACTTAAGTCAAACAATTTTGCATTTAGAATGAGTGAGGATGAACTGACTGTCCTGATTTTCACTCTGGATTTCATCTAGTGTGCCTGGCTAGCCTGCAAAGCTAAATGCTTATAGCTGCCAGTATTCATGTTCACAGTGGCCTTCAACCATGTTTTTAATGGCTGCCCTCCCACTCTGGAGCGATCTAAAAAGCCTACTGAATAGTATTTTATAAAATGTATTTTACAGGTAACCTGAGTGGGCTTTCTAATGCAATTTCAGTGTTTCCTGGACAGCATTAGCAATGCACTGATTGATTTTACTTGTAGCCTGGGGTCGCTCTTTTAAAATAAATCCAAAGTGAACAGTTTCTTGAAACTGCAAAATCGTCCTTTTTGGTAAGCAGTGAAAATGCATATTCTTCTAATTAGGTCTACCCACCTAATACTTTCACATCACACCTTCATTAAAACTGTTTTATTAAACTTTTATGAAACGTTCAGCACGTTTCCTTCCAGGTAGACCCAAGCTAAATAATTAGCAGATTTATTGTTGTAAGCGCCTGCACAAAGTATGGCCAACAAAGAACAGCATAGATCCTTGAGCACTTGCTCCTACTGCCTGGTGAAGTTCACTCGAGGCTATACAGCTATGGCTGCTATGACTCATTCTGTATTGCTCCAAGGTAATGTCGCTAAACTGGTGAATTTATACAAACACTAAATTAAAACGGATTAAATAAGGAAGTCAAATAAAACTAAACATAAATATATAAATAATAAATGAAGGAAATAATGGTATGCTGTGCTTAACAACATAAGTGTTTTAATATATTGCCTAGCCCAAAATGTCAAATATGCCAAAACATTTAACTGCATATGTGCATATACTATATAATAAAATATATTTTATTAAATAAGAGCATCCACACAAGTAGGTTACTAGTGATTTAATTATGGTTCTATCATGAATACACTGTAATTATTTAAATTGATTGGCTACTAAAGAAGGAGGGATTATTAACTAAGGTGCTTATCTAATGTAAATATAGCTGAATTTTATTTTATATAGCCCCTGCTCCTGGGGCTCCAGACAGAGAATTGTGATTTTTTTTTGTTGCATACATGTGCACTAAAAATATTTTTATTACCCTTGCAACTTAAAAAAAAAAATTAAAACAGATGCATATATCTGGGACATATATATTTAGTACAGCTCCTCTTCTGGCTAGTGATGGAAAGAGTTTATATTTTAAAGTATGACCTTATAATAAATGTATATCCAATAATATAGCATTGGTTTTCAGTTTCTTGTCAGCACTGTAATAAAAGCCTTTATAATTTGTCTTCATTGGGTTAAAGGGCAGTTTTTGGGCATTTGCGGTAGATGCAACCTCAGCTGCTCATTTTCCAGTTACCTAATAAATATCAGAGGTTGTATACATGTCCACACTTAGAATAGAAGAATAGCAGTCTGCACAGTCACTAAGTGACTAAATACAGTGGGCTAGATTCAGGTACGAGATACGACGGCGTATCTCCAGATACGCCGTCATATCTCTGAGTTGAGGCGTCATATCTATGCGCCTGAATCTTAGAATCAGTTACGCATAGATTTGACTAAGATCCGACCGGCGTAAGTCTCTTACGCCGTTGTATCTTAGTTGCAATTTTTCGCTGGCCGCTAGGTGGCGCTTCCGTCGATTTACGCAAGGAATATGCTAATTAGGAAGAATCGCCGATTCACAAACGTACGTACGCCCGGCGCATTTTTTTACGTAGTTTACGTTAGGCTTTTTCCGGTGTAAAGTTACCCCTGCTATATGAGGCGTACGCAATGTTAAGTATGGACGTCCTTCCCGCATCGAATTTTGAAATTTTTACGTAGTTTGCGTAAGTCATTCGCGAATAGGGCTGTACGTAAGTTACGTCCACGTCTAAAGCATTGACGATTTGCGGCGGAATTTCAAGCATGCGCACTGGGATTCTTTCACGAACGGCGAATGCGCCGTTCGTAAAAAATTTCAAATACGTGGGGTCACACTAAATTTATATAAAACACGCCCACATCATCCAAATTTGAATTAGCCGCCGTAACTTAGGGCGCAAGTTCTTTCTGAATACGGAACTTGCGCCCTAATTTACGGCGGTGTAATGTATCGGAGGTACGTTATGCCCGCACAACATTACGCAGGGCTATCTGAATCTAGCCCAAAATGTTCATATCTAAAATGGCATTTGATCTTTTGAAAAGATATATTTAATAATAATCTATAATTGCTGATAAAATCATACCTGGGGTTTGAAACCCTTAAAGTGCTCCATAACCCATCAAAACTTTTTGAGATATCCTTATCCTTTATTGAATCACTTTTCTGGTGAGTTGATGTATGCAGAAGAACAGGAAGTAAGGTTTGACTTCATGGATAATTCACATAGAATTTGTTTTTTCCTCTCTACACAAATGTTCCAGAGATTATTTTGCTGTCCTTATGTGTACTTTTTAAATTTGATACTTACTTATTGTTTTCTTGTTTAATTTGCTAATAATAACAAAAGTGTCACCATTGATTTGCTAATGATTGTATTTTGATGTGTTTCTTGAGTATAATTTTTTTGTCTTATTTTGTTAATCCATCTATTTTGATGTCTATGGAAATTAAGTAGCATGTAAAGGTCATGTCTACAGTAGCTTGCTGCAGAGGTGGATAGATTGAATGAGATCCCACCAATCTGTTGTTCAGCAGTTTGGCAAAATCATTTGTATCCCAGTAAAGGTCTGTTTGTGGACTGTACAAATGGAATAATTATGCAAATTGCCATTCATCTCATTTCATGCCCAATTTTCTAAAAAGACTAATATTTAGCTAAACATTTTTTTATGAGATCATACAGACTTTTCTTTTTACTGCCATGTTGAATTACTAGCCATTAAAATTATATTCTGATGCTTATCCAGTATCCAGAGCTATCTATCTATCTAACGATCTACGGCAACTATCTATCTATCTATCTATCTATCTATCTATCTATCTATCTATCTATCTATCTATCTATGTATTTATTGTCTTGATTTACCTAATGGAGATTGTTCCCTTAGCAACGGTAAGTTCATTTAACTTAGTAAATTGGTGAAAGCTGAATTTACTTCCTTTCCAACAAAATTAGGTATGCAACATTAAAACAGGTTTACCTTTTTTAATATAATTCTTTAAAAATTGAACATAATGGCCCGGATTCTCAGAGGACTTACGACGACGTAGCGCCATGTACGCCGTCGTAAGTCCGAATCCGAGCCGTCGTATCTATGCGCCTGATTCTTAGAATCAGTTACGCATAGATTTCTGTTACATCCGACTGGCGTAAGTCTCTTACGCCGTCGGAGCCTAACTGCATTTTTACGCTGGCCGCTAGGGGCGTGTAAGCTGATTTACGCGTCAAAATATGTAAATTAGCTAGATACGCGAATTCCTGAACGTACGCGCGGCCGACGCAGAAAAAATACGCCGTTTACGTTAGGCTTTTCCCAGCGTAATGTTGCCCCTGCTATATGAGGCATAACTGCAGCGTACCAATGTTAAGTATGGCCGTCGTTCCCGCGTCGAAATTTGAAAAAGTTACGTTGTTTGCGTAAGTCATCCGTGAATGGGGCTGGACATCATTTAAGTTCACGTCGAAACCAATGACGTCCTTGCGGCGTACTTTGGAGCAATGCACACTGGGAAATTCCATGGACGGCGCATGCGTCGTTCGGGAAAAACGTCAATCACGTCGGGTCACAGTACATTTACATAAAACACGCCCCCCTGATTAAAAATTTGAATTAGGCGGGCTTACGCCGGCCGATTTATGCTACGCCGCTGCAACTTACGGAGCAAGTGCTTTGAGAATACAGCACTTGCCCGTCTACGTTGCGGAGGCGTAACGTAAAGCGGATACATTACGCCCGCACAAAATTACGCCACTGGACGAGAATCTGGCCCACAGTTTCCAAATGGGATATTTACTTACCCATAGCGTAGGTTATATTTTTATCAAATAGTTTTGTATTCTATCTATCTATCTATCTATCTATCTATCTATCTATCTATCTATCCAACAATATATCTGTCAATGTATCTATGAGTCTATTAATCAATCAATTAATTAATCAATCAATTGATCCATCAATCAATCAACCATCCAAATAGTGTTTATTTTTATTGATATGTCTACCTAAGTGTTTAACTGTAAGCCACTTTTACTTCAATCTTATTTCTTTAGCATATCTATTATACATTTCTTAACTCATGTTTCATTGCCACCTTACATAAAGATCTCATATATAATTGTACAAAAATAATTCTGCTCTTTGACATAACATTTGGAAAGCCACACTTTTTTTTTACTTGTAGACTGGTTTAAATGGAAGCACCTTTGACTGGAATTCAACTTGTGAAGTGCTTTCAGTATGAGAACATAACAGAGGTGAAAGGTTCCTGCAACTGAGGTGTTCCTGTGTTCCCCCTGAAAGGTCAGCAGGTTAATAAGGTGTTTATGTGCTAATAGTATTTGTAACATTTCATAAAACCATGGTCAGGACGTCAACCGATAAGTAAATTAGGCTGATTTCTTGAAGACAAAATAAAGTGTATTCAGCTTGAGCAGTTTTGAAGCCAAGAAATGGACACAATAGTGAATGTGAATTTACATATAATATTTTTTAAACTTGATTCGTTTTGCTGTTCTTTTTTTATTTATTTGCTTAGGGAGAAAATTTATGTCACATGAGTTTGTTAATAATAATAATCAGCAAACATGCTATGAAAGCTATGGTATATAAAATATTCTAAAAGTATATATTGGAGGTAAATGATAATTTACAGTAATGTAACATTAGAAATGATAATAATAATAATAATAATATTATTATTATTATTAATAATATTAATAATAATGTTAATAATAAAAACCATAATATATTAAACAATATATAATTTTAATATAGAGAAAATATTTAGTATTTTTGGAGTTGGGGAATTTTTTTCTTAATGAAATTGCCACTACCTGAAAGTTTTAAAAATGTGCATTCTGTTTAACCTCTCTGGCGGTATGTCAGATTTTTGATGCTGAAAGCTGTACAATGTTTCGCATGGAAATTTGGCGTTTTATATTGTAGGCCTGTAATTCTTAGAAATAACTCACTTAAATCTGTCCAAACAAGAGTCTAGTAGACACTCGGGAGAGTATGATAAAGTTTGAAACACAAAATCATAAATTATAATATAATAACTATAAATAATTAGAACAAATAATAATATAATAATATTACAAATTATTAAATAATGTAATCAAATCAAAAACACTGAAGTTTGCTCAGTTGCAGAATTGTCACTGTCGTTTCAGTGTTTGATGATGAATTTCCCCACAAATCAATATTGCTCAATTCTGCAAGTGATTCTAATTTATTATTGCTGTTTTTTTAGCTGGTCTAAAAGCACTTATGATGTAAACTGACACTTATTGGTTGCTATGGACAATCTCCAGTTTCCAGGCAGAAAGAACAGTGCTTATAATATAAAACTGCATGCAGGGCGCTGGACAAACCACTAGGGACAAAGGGGGTGTATAATTATTTGATACAGTACTGTAATCTGTAATATTACAGTTTACTGTATGTATACTGTGTTTTTAACTTTTTGAATTTGGCGCCGAGTTTCGTCCCCGTGCGTCACAACGCTCTCAAGGAACGGAGCTTGGCACTGTGAATTGAGCGGAAACACGGCTTGCAAACACAGCCGGGAGACATCGCAGGATCCTGGGGACAAGGTAAGTAAGCTGTACATGGATCCTGCGATGCAATTCTAGGACCAGGGGTTACCGCTTTTGGTACTGAAAATTAACCCCCGAGCCACACTCGGGAATATCGCTAAGGAAGTTAAAGCATTGTTTGGGGAAAGTGTAAAAAATAAAATCACCCATCAGGCTTTACAGAATGTCTTCAGCTTGTAATGATTAACTAATTCTAGCTTAATTTAGGCTCATCATTATAGTTGATTTGAACTTGTATTGGCCAGTATTTGCATTTGCAGAGCTTGAGAAAAATATATATTTTGTCCAGCACATTAAGGCAGAGATTGTAAGCCATGCTGCTGCAACATTACTTGATTGAGATGCTAGTAGTGTTTACAGCTATGTATATAAATGTATCTACATTAGGAATGAGCAAATCTGCCTTGGTTTGGTTCCCATATAGTTTTGCGAATCTTCTTTGAAGTTTGAAGTTAGTAAACTTTACCACAAACCCCTTTTAAATCTATGAGGGGGGAAATCCTGTTATTCAATTATTGCAATTTGCAGGGTTTATAAACAAACAATCTATGGTCATAATAGGTCAAGGTAAGGTAGGCACTGCCATTGGGGACGTATACTAGTGCCAAAATATGGCTGCTGTAAGCCTACCTACTTATAGAAAAGGAGCTGGGTAGAGTTGAGCGGACACCTGGATGTTCGGGTTCGGACCCGAACCCGAACTTTAAAAAAAAATGTTGAGGGCATGTGGCCTGGTGCGGTTCAGGAGAGGGGGGGCCGCACTCTGTCCCCCCCTCTTTTCTGCGGCCGGCCAGGTCAACGTGCTCAGATAAAGGGTCTGGTGTGGATTTTAGGTGGAACTCCACGCCATGTTTTTTTTAATTTGGGGTAGAGTTCCCCTTAAAATCCACACCAGACCTGAAGGGTCTGGTTATTGAATTTGCGGGGACCTCCGTGCATTTTTTTTTCCCCCAACTCCGAACCCGGACCCGAACTTTCAGCAATTATTCAGGTTCGGTAAAAACCCAAAGTCCGTCCAGAACCCGAACTTTACAGTTCGGGTTCGCTCAACTCTAGAGCTGGGTTATCAATTCATGCAAATTATTGTCTCTTGAGACTAAAGCTGGCTACACATTATACAATTGTCTTGTCCAATTTTCCTTTAAATTTACCAAAACCATATAATATGAGGTAAAACCTAAACACTTTCAATTTGTATGAAATCAAGTAGGCCCTTGCACTACATAGTTGAAGGTAAATCTAAAATAAATTAAATAACAAAAATTGTATAATGTGTAGCCAGCTTTAGCTGACAAGGGTAAAGGCAATAAACTGCACTACAGTTTGTTCCTAATTTCACCAGCTGAACCTGTGAAGTTTTTGAACAAAAGTTTACAAACTTGGCGAAAAGTGAGATGTTAACGTTAAGGAATGGTCATTGCTCTGCAGCTTGTTGGTTTATGTTAGCTTCTGCTGTGAGTTAAAGGAGGTTTTAGGGTGCATTCACACGTAAATGCACCCTGGACTTGATTACTTGTGAGAACCCCAGTGGAGGTTCCCACTATTAGCTGCGAGTAGTTACCCCTACTGAAAGCAAACTAAATCAGAGACCTGTAACTCCCATAGCTGCTAATACATACAACTTTTGCAGGTATGGATATATTTGCATAGTTACATTGATCCAGCTTGCACCAATTTAAGTATGCATTTCCCATACCTGGCTGATTCCCATGAAAGCTGGAAATCAATGTATCATTCACCACTATTAATTCCGGGTCCTGTGCTAAGTGGCTGCTCTGCTGCATAGTGAACACAGGGGATAACTCGCTTAGCATGGGTGCAATTCCAAAAACACTTTGCATTTTTTCAATGATCGCAAAGTGTTCTTTTCACACCTACCCCTAGCGTTGGTGGTCAGGCACTATAGCAGGCTTCTATGCTCTTCACCTATAGCATCCTAAATGGCAGGCAGGCCTACTGGTATTGGTATAGTAGTGCCTGGAAACCATGCACGAACTGAGCACAGGGAACATATACTTGAACTGAGCACAGTGAACAGTTACTTGCAGGTGTCAAAAAAGAAGAGTGGTCAGTGGCAGTCGGGGGTTCAGGGTTAGCTGGGTTATGAGTGAAGTCAAAATCCCACCTGAGATCGTCAACAAGGAAATCCAAACCAGCAGGTTGGGTGGGGAGCAAGTGAGGGCCAAGGTTTGGATACAGGAACAGGACAAACAGGGAGCTTGAAGCAGGTGTTGTTGCAAATACTATCACAAGCAAGACACTGGGTTTGGCTGGCCTAAAACAGGTTTGGTCTCCACCCAGAGATTGCCTACATCAATCACCTTGCAGGTAGACAGGCAGACAGAGAGAATGCAGCAAAAAAAAAACAACAGAATTTTGGAATAAGACCAGCAGCTGTTATGGAACAGGAGTGTTACACACTTTGTAACAGTTCTCTGATTGGACGAGGTGGAGATTGACATATTGGACGAGGTGGAGATTGACATATTGACATAAGCCTCTCCACCTTGTTTAATCAAGGAATACTTTGCATTCATTTAGAAAAGCAAGCGATCAATCTTCTGTGCTCACAAAGAAGCAGGGAAAATGCTTGGCACAGGACCCAGAAGCTAGCCATATTATCTGTAGTAGTGGTGTCCTGTAAAGGATAAGTTTAGTACTAGCCTTTCCTGGTAAATCTTTGCTCTTTTGAAGAGCTGATTGAAACTAATATTACATTTCCAGATGTGTCAGATAACATATCCTCTCTGTGTGGTTCCTCCTTAGGGCCCTACATAACTAATGTATCCCTTAGTAACATAAGAACTGGCAAGAAAAACCACAGCATGAAACAGGGGCACAGGATATCCCACCCCTCTGGAAGTGTTGGATAACTCAAAGCTCTTCAAGAGAGCAAAGATTTAACACACTGGGCTCCATTCACAAAGCAGTATCTACCACTTTAAGAAATTAAGTAAAATACTGCTTAGCATTTTTCAAAACATTTTTTGGCATTCACAAAAAACACTTCTAAATTGAGGATTGCAGTATTTTTCTGAAATAAGCTATTTTTATCTCATGAAACCATGTGGTATTTTATCTCATGTGATATGGGATGGATAACAGTGGAGAAGAATTAAAACCTTTGTCGGCTTTTATTGCTAATAAAGAGGTAAAATGGTTTAAACCGTAGAAATATGACAAGTCGCTAGGTCAGTGCGGTCCCTGCAGCATATGTATTAATACAAAAGAAAAAAGGTGACTAGAATACCAATCAAAGGAATGCTGCTTTCACAGGACACATGTGGTGTATCAAAATTAAGTAAATACAAAATATCTTTAGAAATGTCAAATATTGAATGAAAATAGTATAAAAAAATTACACACATATATTAATACCATTCTACAGACATTCTTGTCTGTGATTTTTTTATACTATTAGTATTCAATATTTGACATTCATAAAGATATTTTGTATATTTTGTACTTACTTAATTTACTTTAGTTGTTTTTGATACGCCACATGTGTATAACTAAAGGAAAAACTTTTTTTTAGTTTTGGATCGGGTAGAGAGGCATTAGAACACCTATTTGTTTTGTTTTTTTAATTGCTGTCTGTCCCTATTAGGGAGATTCACACCTCTCTATTTTTCCTTTTTATCTATTGCATTGAAAGTTAAATTAAAAGAAAATCCCAAATTTTGGGTTGTCCCCAGAAAAGTAATAGAGGGGGAATCTTGCAATGGGGACACTAGTTCTGGTGACCTGAGAGACCCCCCAAGGTATTCCCTTAATTTTCAGGGATTTCCTCTCACTTTCTGTTTTTGCTATGGAACAGGAAGTGAACAGGAAGTGAAGGGAAGTCTCCCCTATGGGACACAGATGGCAAAAAAATTATAAAACTGAAAGGGATTCTAGCCCTCCATTACTCTATCCAAAATGAACAAGAAAGTTTTGCATTTAGTTACACTTTCAAGCAGGTTTTCGCAACCTTTTCAGAGGAACCCTTGAAATAATTTTCCAGTCTCAGGAAACCCCTGCTAGACATTACTATATCTACAACTCTGGTCAGTGGGAAGAATGCTCTTTCCACTTGTGGTCAATGCAAAAAATTACCCCCTGATGAAAAGCTAAAAAGATCAATGATGTCAGTGGGAACTTGCGGAAATATATCTCTAAAAAAAATTGTGAAAAAGTAAAGTATCCCCACTACATATATGAAATATGTTCTAACAAGGGATTGGACCATTCTAATCCAAGTGGTTGGGAGGTTTTTTTTTCAGCAAATGATGTACACTGGAAGGAACACTTTGAAAACATATCAGATCTCAACGGGCAAAAATCTCATGCTGGATATCTATACTGATATAAACTGGGTAATGTGTTAGGAATGAAAGGATGGCACATCATTTGATGGAAATGAAAATTACCCACCTACAGAGGGCTAAATTCAAAGACACCCCAAAAATCAAAGTGAAAAAATTATGCAGCAAGCTATTCCATTTTGCTGAAATTTCATTGCAACAACTCAAAATGGTCCTCAGTAGTTTGTATGGCCCCCAAGTGCTTGTATGCATGCCTGACAACATCAGAGCATGCTCCTAATGAGGTGACGGATGGTGTCCTGGGGTATTTCCTTCCAGATCTGGACCAGAGCATCACCGAGCTCCTGAACAGACTGAGGTACAACCTGGCGGCACCGGATGGACCGAAATATAATGTCCCAGAGGTGTTCTTTTGGATTTAGGTCAGGTGAGCGTGAGGGCCATTCAATGGTATCAATTTCTTCATCCTCCAGGAACTGGCTGCATGCTCTCGCAACATGAGGCCGGGAATTGTCGTGCAACAGGAGAAACCCAGGACCCACTGCACCAGCGTAGGGTCTGACAATGGGTCCAAGGATTTCATCCCGATACCTAACGGCAGTCAGGGTGCCACTGTGTAGCCTGTAGAAGTCTGTGCGTTCCTCCATGGATATGCCTCCCCAGACCATCACTGACCCACCACCAAACTGGGCATGCTGAACGATGTTACAGGCAGCATAAAGTTCTCAGCGGCTTCTCCAGACCCTTTCACGTCTGTCACATATGCTCAGGGTGAACCTGCTCTCTGTGAAAAGCATGGGGCACCAGTGGCAGACCTGCAAATTCTGGTGTTCAATGGAAAATGCCAAACGAGCTCCACAGTGTCCGGCCCTTAGGCCACCCTAATGAAGTCTGTTTCTGATTGTTTGGTCAGAGACATTCACACCAGTGGCCTGCTGGAGGTCATTTTGTAGGGCTCTGGCAGTGCTCATCCTGTTCCTCCTTGCACAAAGGAGCAGATATCGGTCCTGCTGATGGGTTAAGGACCTTCTACGGCTCTGTCTAGCTCTCCTAGCGTAACTGCCTGTCTCCTGGAATCTCCTCCATGCTATTGAGACTGTGCTAAGAGACATTGCAAACCTTCTGGAAATGACACTGTAACGGGAGGGCCCGTGGGACCCAGAAGCTCTTAGAAAGCATGAGCCAGAAAATAATGGACAGTCAGAATATATCTTGGACTACCTGAGATGGGACTATTATGTAATTATTATCCACAATATATTCCAGCATATCTGTGGAGAACTGGTTGTTGATTCTGAACAGGTTAATTGAAAGAGTGACTCACACATATTGTTAGGTGTTAATGTCATCCAGTCCACCTGTCTGTCTGGTGTGATGTAAATGAATCTAGGATGGCTTCTGAGGACCTTTCATTGTGGCTTGTGCTGATTGACCCTGTATTGTGTGAAGGTCTATTGATGACAAAGTGTGTATTGTAAGTTAACAGACAACCTAACGATCAGGTGTATGAATCATCAGCTGTAGTTAATTAGCTCATGTAAATTAGGTCAGAATGTCTACTAAAAGATGTGTATTGGGGCTCGTTAGGAACCAGTGTGTGATGTTGTGGGTGGAGTTGGGTCATTGTTCATTTGATTACTGCAGTATTCTTTTTGTGTATATAAGAGCCTGCTTTCTCAATAAAGATTGGCAGACCTGCTTGAAATTCATAGAGAGCTGTGTGTCTCGTTAATGGGGGAACTTGTATGGGTCGTGTTCGCTGGATTTTGGAGTGTCGATAGCTGCCTTGGGTTCGGGAATGGAATATCTTTAAACGGCCTTAACCCCTGTCCCATTTGCGGTTCTGTTACAGACACGTATGATGTGCCATCCTGGAGGAGTTGGACTGCCTGTGCAGCCTTTATAGGGTCCAAGTATCACCTCGACCCTAGCCAAATGCAAAACTAGTGAAAAACTGTCAGAAAAGATGAGTAGGGAAAAAAATGTCAGACACCTCCACCTGAAAAAACATTCCTGTTTTGGAGGTCGTCTCTTTGTTGCCCATCCATGCCAATATCCCAGGTGTTCTGATTAAAAAGTGTTCCTTTAATTTTTTTGAGCAGTGTATGTGCTTGTATATACACAAACAAAGTCTGAAATGACCGTAGAAAATAGATAGCTTTTACTACATGTAATGTGGTGGATTTACCAAAAACACGTAGACTTTGCGAGTGAAGTTGCTATAGAGCTTAGTAATATAGTGGAGCTCTGCTGACTGCCATCATCCAATTATTTGAAAACAAAAATGCTGTTTTTTTTCCTTCCATGTGATTGGGTATTCCTTGTAAAGTGAAGCTTTACCTCATTTACTAAGTTCTGGAGAAACTTGCAAATTGCACAGTCTATTTTCTCTAAAGTAGAACTATAGGGACATTTTTTTTTCTCCATTTTGGATAGAGTAAGGGAGGGTTTTGTTTTTTTGCCATCTGTGTCCCATAGCAAAACAGGAAGTGATAAGAAATCCCTAAAAATTAAAGGAATCCCTCCCCCCCCAGGTCACCAGAACCAGTGTCTCCATACTAAAATTTGTCATTTATTACTGTTCTGGGGAAAACCCAAAATTTGGGATTTTCTTTTACTTTCACTTTCAAGGAAAATGGTAAATGGGACAAATAGAGAGGGTGAGTGAGTGAGTAACTTATATAGCGCTAACAAATCCGAACTAAATCACCACAAGGCACTTTTATCCAGAGTCGTCCCTGTCCTTCAGAAGAGGTGGGTCTTCAGTTTTTTCCTTAAGGCGCAATGGTTATCTTCCATGCAGATGATGGTTGGTAGCGCGTTCTATAGCCGTGGCCCCTGGACTGCAAATTTTCGTTCTCCTTTTGATTTGTAGCGGGTCTTGGGGATGCTGAACATGTTTTGATTTGTCGACTGTAGGGCCCCGCCCAGGGTTGTAGTGTCGTATTTTCTCGCATAGGTATTGCGGGGCTTTTCCTTGTGTGCATTTGTGAGTGAGGCAGAGTGTCTTGAATGTCACCCGATCCTTTACGTTCAGGTTGAACCAACCTGAATTTTTTTTGCGGATAAGTGCTCTGTGCTTCAGAGCTACTATGTCTGCTGTCTGTAATGTTTTGTTAAGGCCGTAGAGTGTTTTTTCCGTTGAACGGTTTTGGTTTAGCATTGCTATTTGGTTTTCTAGTGTGGTTTTGAAGAGTTGCAAGTGTAGTTTTTTCTGCGATCTTGTCCAGTGTGTTATTGATTTTGTAGGTTTTTGGAAAACTGCGCTGGTGGTTATTTTGAATTTGATGGCGTGGTGGTCCGTCCATGGTAAAGGCGTGTTGACCAGTATGTTGATGTCCATATTGTGTTTGAAGATGAGGTCGATGGTGTGACCCGAACCATGCGTGGGAGCATTTATCAGTTGCTGCTGACCTAGTTCTTCCAGTTGGTTGATGCAGGCGGTGGCGATTGGGTCTTTGGAGGTGCTAGCCCAAAGGTTGAAGTCCCCAAGTAGCAGGAGGTTTCTTGTTTTCAAGGCGTACGTAGAGATGAATTCGGTGAGAGGTGTGAAGAGGTCAGTCTTCGGTCCCGGTGGTCTGTAGCATAGCAATATGTGGACGGTTTCCTCTGGTGTTGTTTGAAGTTGCAGAGTGAGTGTTTCCATGAAAGGCAATGAGTTCTGTAGCGTTGGTTTGGTGAGTGAGATGCAAGATTTGTAGATCACTGCTAGGCCTCCTCCTCTTTTCCATATTCTAGAGGATGGAAAAAATTCCTTCCCAATCCCACGTAGGGGATCGGGTTGCCCTGGATCAACTACCTAAGGTAGCCCGGTGTACTTACCTAGTTGGTCAGGATGAAGAGCTGATTATGCTAAAGATGAAGGTGAGGATGGTGATGATGATGAGCAGGGTGGATGAGGATGATGATGGATAAGGAGGATGAGTGGGATGAAACTGAGGATGGTGATAATGATGAAGCCGATGTCTGAATGCTTGAAGAGGTTGACAGTAGCTATCAGGTACTAGTAGTTAGAGCTCCTGGGAGTACCAAGATGGCTGCTCCTTGCCAGGCCGGGTGCCAACTGATCATTTACCACCTCCCCGCTGTTCCTTCATGGATCTCTGCTTCCTTGATCGGCCTTGGTACGTCCCACGTTCACTTCACGCCCCGACATGTTTCATCATAAAAGACGGTTGTGAGCGATCAGTTGACACCTTGGGTCTGCTGTGACCAATATACTCGGTTTTCGGTTCATCTCTGAACGAGTGTTTGCTGTGCAGTGTATTGCTCTATTTTTTGAGATTCATGTGAGTGCTATATTTGAAGATTTAAGTGTGTTATTAAACTGATTTTACGGTATCATGCTATTTTGAGCACTTCTTTTATTTACAAGCGAAGCTTTCTGGCAGTGAATTGGTTGGAACTGGGATTATCTGCTATACCTACCAGTGAGGTCTTTTTGTACACGTTTACATGCCGAACACGAGAGTGTAAGGCAATTTGAGTTGGTGAGTTTTGCATCTGACGGAAGAGGATTCACTGACACCGGGTGTGGTGGAAGATTGGAAGCTATTATCATTATTTTTTCACAAACCTACTTGATGTGATATATAGACTTATATTTAATATTTCTAGATGTGGTGGCTGAATTTGTGTTCTTTCTTTGACTTTCTTTCATTTAACATAGAGCATAAGCGCTCAAACAAAAATCAATATCCCTTAATCATACAATATATAAAAATATATGAAATAAATCACACTATTATGAACATGAACATATAGAAACACATCACCTCCAAATATTTGTAGTCCAAACAAATATGTGAAATGTACAGTTTTTGGACAAATGGCATACAGTATGCACAGATTGGTTATTTATGTAGCGATTACCCCTGAAGGAGCCGCTGGATAGAATAGGGATGGCGTGTTACCTCTGTGAGCGTCTAGGGGTAGATGATAAAGATAGAGAGCAGAAATGATGGAATGTCCAAACAGCAGGTGTCTTTCTTGTGCTTTTATTTCAGCAAACAGTAAAACTTGAGGTAGATAGGTCAAAGATGGGCGAGGAGAAGAAGTAGCAGATTCAGGCCTAACAGATCGGAAGCAGTCCTACTTCCAATGACACTTCACTTTCGTCGCCACTCCAGCCGGAGTGGGTATAGTGTACCCGGACAGGCCTCTCACACCGACCTGGCAGCCAGGGTATCACTCGGCACCTTGAGAGGAGCAGGTCTCTGCCACAAACCTGGCCTCAGAACTTAGGATATGGAGACTGTTCTCCTCAGTAAACTTCTTCTTGCCTGAATCTTGCCCAGGTAGTTTCAATGTGGTTACCAACTGATAGGTGGCTAGCTTCCACCCCTCAGTGTGCGGTTACCTCGATCCCCGGTGGATTGTCTAGGCCCTGTTGGACCGCCAGCCTCTCATTGACGCTCCTCAGACGGACTCCCCACCGAACAGCTATCTCGCTTGGGATCTTCTCAGAATTGGGGACCCAGTCGATTACTGGGGCCCCGCCATAGCTTCAAATGCTCTGGGCCAATAGGGTACCGGAACCAGGAATAGAACACTGCGTGGCACGCGCACCCCGGCCTGGTAGGCCGCATTGTCGGGGGCCGTGATGTGTGGTCACCCTGAAGGTGGGTGCCGTACCCGGAACAAGAAGAAGCCCGCCTAATGGCGTCTGCTCCAGAAGTACCTTCCCCCAGCATGCCCCACGAGGGAAAACCCCTCCTGATTGGCTGCTGGCAAGAAGCACCCCAGCCTGGACTCCACTGCTGCCACCTGCCGCTATAGGGTGGAAAGGCACCTCAGGAACACAGAATAAACCGACAGTACAGCCCAGCTGGAACAGAGGACTAATTTGTACAACTCACTTGGATGAGAGCTAATTAACTCTCTCATGTCCCTTTAAATTTAGAATAGCACCTGTACTGAAAGTACACAGGTGCTACATTTATATAGATGTATATGTCACACATTCTTTTATATACAGTATATTGTATGATTAAGGGATAGTAATTTTAGTTTGCTTGCTTCAATCTATTTATGCTCCATGATTAGTGTGGTAATTGCACTTCTTTAGTGGTAGCTGCTCACTGGAAATGTATTAGTGTTTATTTTTTTGTTTTTTCACTAATAATAGCGTTTGGCTTTTTCATTCTTT
The DNA here is from genome assembly GCF_905171775.1 of Rana temporaria. Lineage (NCBI taxonomy): Eukaryota > Metazoa > Chordata > Amphibia > Anura > Ranidae > Rana > Rana temporaria. The sequence goes on along the minus strand of NC_053494.1, from coordinate 162,597,951 downwards.
ATTTCTTTCATTACATTCACCTGGTGATCTTGCCAGTATGTCTGTTGGTTTTCAACAGAACAAGCTGTCCTGCAGATGTAGCAGTTCAATGGTTGAGACAAGCTATTTACTACAGACGGGGCTGCTTACAATGATCATCTTATATTTATTTATGTAAAGCTTTTATCGCAAAAGGAACACAACTGTTGCTGTAACTGCTTGTGTAACCATGGTGTGAGCTGGAGTTTGCCTTTAATGTATTTGCGTGTCTAAATCTGTTGCATCACCATGCATCAGTTTATAGAAGTGAAAAGTTAGAATATAAACAATTATGCTATGTTTTCTTTTCTTTTTACCCCTTTCACCCTCTTTTAAGCTTGATTACCGCTTTTGGATAAAAACAATAATTTATTTGACTAATTGTATAATTTTTTTGTTAAGGCTTACATGTGTAGCACTGACCCCCGAAGGAGCTGCTGGTTTGTTTTGGGTGGCACGTTACCTCTGTGTCTACGCAGTCTAGGGTGCTTGATGAGAGTTGTAGTAAATGGAATGTCCACAAAACAGGTGTCTTTTCTGTGCTTTTATTTCCCAGCCGGGTAAAAACAGTAGAACTTGATGAAGAGTGAAAAGTTAACAGAAATGGAGAATAGCAGATTCAGGTGTATGTAGATAGGAAACAGTCCTGCTTCCGACGACAACTTATAATTCACCACTACAGCCAGAGTGGGCACAGCGCACCTGGACAGGCCTCTCTCACAAGCCTGGCAGCCAGAATGTCACTCGAACTTGGGGTTAAGTCTCTGCCACTAGGGTTGAGCGAATCGGGTTCGGTGTTCGGCAATGTAATGGCGCGCTGCAGGTCAGCCAATCACCATTTGTTTTAATTGTGTGACCTAGAAGCCATCACAGCCATGCCTTCTAATGGCATGGCTGTGATTGGCCAGTGCAGCATGTGACCCAGCATGTGACCCAGCCTCTATATAAGCTAGAGGGACATAGCACAGCTCGTCACTCTGCTTTAGTTAGGGTAGGGAAAGGCTGCTGCTGCTGCTTGTAGGGAGAGAAATATATAGGCGTCAGACTGTCCTGCTTCAGAAATCAAATTACACCAGCGCTGCATATGTTCCTGTGAGATACTCTGCATTAGATACTTTAGGGAAAGGTTCCTGATTGTGCTTATAGGGACAGAAATATATAGGAGTCAGTCCTGCTTCAGAAATCATATTACACCGGCCCTGCATATGTTCCCGTGAGATACTCTGCATTAGATACTTTAGGGAAAGGTTCCTGATTGTGCTTATAGGGACAGAAATATATAGGAGTCAGTCCTGCTTCAGAAATCATATTACACTGGCCCTGCATATGTTCCCGTGAGATACTCTGCATTAGATACTTTAGGGAAAGGTTCCTGATTGTGCCTATAGGGACAGAAATATATAGGAGTCAGTCCTGCTTCAGAAATCATATTACACCAACGCTGCATATGTTCCTGTGAGATACTCTGCATTAGATACTTTAGGGAAAGGTTCCTGACTGTGCTTATAGGGACAGAAATATATAGGAGTCAGTCCTACTTCAGAAATCAAATTACACCAGCACTGCATATGTTCCTGTGAGATACTCTGCATTAGATACTTTAGGGAAAAGTTTCTGATTGTGCTTATAGGGACAGAAATATATAGGAGTCAGTCCTGCTTCAGAAATCAAATTACACCAGCACTGCATATGTTACTGTGAGATACACCCTTTAGATACTTTTCTTCTATTGTGCTATTCAAAAAACATCCATTTAGGGCAAAAAATAATAACAAATTTGCAGTGTTTCCTCCAGTGTTTGCAGTTTTTCCTCCATATCTGTACATGTGAGAAAAACACTTTAGCTAGTGTTCTTCTATTGTTCTATTCAAAAAACACCTATTTAGGGCCAAAAAATATATTTTGCAGAGTTTCCTCCAGTGTTTACAGTTTTTCCTTCATATATGTACGTGTGAGATACACACTTTAGCTAGTGTTCTTCTATTGTGCTATTCAAAAAATACCCATTTAGGGCAAAAATATATATTTTGCAGTGTTTCCTCCAGTGTTTGCATTTTTTCCTCCATATCTGTACGTGTGAGATACACACTTTAGCTAGTGTTCTTCTATTGTGCTATTCAAAAAAACATCCATTTAGGGCAAAAAAAATATATTTTGCAGTGTTTCCTCCAGTGTTTGCAGTTTTTCCTCCATATCTGTACATGTGAGATACACACTTTAGCTAGTTTTCATCTATTGTTCTATTCAAAAAACACCCATTTAGGGCCAACAAATATATTTTGCGGTGTTTCCTCCAGTGTTTGCAGTTTTTCCTCCATATCTGTACGTGTGAGATAAACACTTTAGCTAGTGTTCTTCTATTGTTCTATTAAAAAAACACCCATTTAAGGCAAGATCCTACATTTGAGAAATATGAGGAGAACGTCAAATAAGGGACGTGGCCCTGGTTGTGGTGCTGCTGGTGGAGCTCCTGTTGCAGGGAGAGGACGTGGTCGATCTGTGCCAGCTAGCAAGTGAAACACCTTCCTCAGGTGCGAGTAGGTGACAGAGCCTGCAGCGATATTTGGTCGGGCCTAATCCGGCTCTACGAATGTTGAGGCCAGGAGCAGAACAGACGGTAGTAGATTGGCTTGCTGACAGTGCCTCTAGTTCCTTCACATTGTCTCCCAACCAGTCTTGTGCTGAAAGTTCAGAGTTGGCACCTGCAGGCGATGTCCATCAGTCTTTCACCTCACCCCCTTGCAAATCAGCCAAACAGTCTGAGCCCTAAATCATGCAGCAGTCTCTTCTGCTTTTTGATGACTCTGTTAGCATGGTTTCCCAGGGCCATCCACCTAGCCCTGCCCCAGAAGTGGAAGAGATTGAGTGCACCGATGCCCAACCACTTATGTTTCAAGATGAGTACATGGGGGGACCATCACAGCACGTCTCGGATGATGAAGAAACACAGTTGCCAACTGCTGCTGCTTTCGCAATTGTGCAGACCGACAAGGAGGGCAGTGGTGAAGAATGGGTGGAAGATGAAGTGGAGGACGATGAGGTACTTGACCCCACATGGAATCAACGTCATGCAGGTGAACTGTGTAGTTCGGAGGAAGAGGCGGTGGTCGCACAGAGCCACCAGCACAGCAGAAGAGGGAGCAGGGTGCAAAAGCGGAGCGTCTGTCCCCTAGACAGTAGGCCTGCTACTGCCCAATGCAGCAAGGGACCGAGTACACCAAAGCTAGGTCCAAGGAGTTCCCTAGCGTGGCAGTTCTTCACACAATGTGCTGATGACAAGACACGAGTGGTTTGCACGCTGTGCAATCAGAGCCTGAAGCGAGGCATAAACGTTCTCAACCTGAGCACAACCTGCATGACCAGGCATCTAAGTGCAAAGCACGAGCTGCAGTGGAGTAGACACCTCAAAAACCAAGAAAGGTCTCTGGCTCCTCCTGCTTCCTCTTCTGCTTCAGTCTCGGCCTCTTCATCCACCTCTGTAGTGACAGTGCCACCTGCCACCCCGCAATCAGAGGACCGGCAAGCAACACTACCACCTGGGTCACCAAACATCTCCACAATGTCCCATGAAAGCGTTCAGCTCTCTATCTCCCAAACACTGGAGCGGAAGAGGAAGTACCCCCCTACCCACCCGTGATCCCTGGCCCTGAATGCCAGCATTTAAAAATTCCTGGCCTTTGAAATGCTGTCATTTCGTCTGGTGGAGACGCAGAGTTTTAAAAGCCTGATGGCATTGGCTGTCCCACAGTACGTCGTGCCCAGCCGCCACTACTTTTCCAGGCAAGCCATCCCTTCCCTGCACAACCAAGTGGGGGACAAAATCAGGTGTGCACTGTGCAACGCCATCTGTGGCAAGATCCACCTAACTACAGATACGTGGACCAGTAAGCACGGTCAGCGTAACACTTTCACCACCAACTTCAGCACAGCCATGGGTAAACGATAGCAGGCAGTTTTAAAACTTTCCTGTTTGGGGGAAAACCCCACACCGCGCAGGAGTTGTGGAGGGACATGGAACAACAGACTGATGAGTGGTTGGCGTCAGTGAACCTCAAGCCGAAAACATATTAATTACACAGGTTCTCTGGCTGATTAAGGTGCTAATTAAACTCACTTGGTGCCTTATCGACATTAAATTATCCCCTGAACCTGTGTAATTACTATGTGTTCGGGTTTAAAGGGATGAGGTGGCAACCCTAGATCTTTCTCACTCTTTTGGGGTGTACTCTAATTTAAAAAATAAATCAATTAAAAACAAAAACCTGCTGTGTTGGCTACCTCGTCCTCCTCCACCGCCGCTTCCACCTACACCGCCACATCCACCGCCACCTCAACCTCCTACTCCATATGGACCTCGTCCTCCGTAGGTCAAGATTCTTTTTTTTATATTATTTTAAGTTATTTACCTATCCACATTTATTTGCAGAGTACTTGCCATGCTCTTACCAACATTTTGCTGCCATTTGCAGCCCTCTAGCCCTTTCCATTAGTGTTTTAGAGAAATTTTAGTACTGAAAAGTTTGGGTCCCCATTGACTTCAATGGGGTTCGGGTTCGGGGTCAAGTTCGGGTCAAGTTTGGGTCCTGAACCCGGACTTTTTTCCGAAGTTCGGCCGAACCTGTCGAACATCCAGGTGTCCGCTCAACTCTATCTGCCACAGACCGTCCCAATGGCTGAAAATAATGGAGACGATAATGGTCCAGAATCTTCCTTAACAGATTCAACACCCCGGATCTCCTTCAGGTAGTTTTGGTTATGTAACCGACCGATAGGCGACCAACGTCCAGTCTCTCAGTACCTGTTTTCCTTGGTCCCCGTGGATAGTCAGGCCTCTCTTGGAACACCAGCCTCTCTTGGCACTCCTCAAGTAGACTCTCCACCGGACAGCTTCCTCCAACAGAACGGACAGCTCAGGACCTCCTCAGATTGGGGACTCACTGAGTCCCAGTGGTAGATCAGATGTTCCGGGCCAACGTGATCCCGGAACCAGGATCACTGCATAGCACGCACACCCCAGCCGGAAGGCCATTTTGCTGGGGTGTCGTGGAATGGCTACCCTGAAGGCGGGCGCCACACAGGAAGAAGACACGAGAAAAATGGCATCTGCCCCATAAATTCCCCTCCCCAGCATGCGCAGCGAGAAAACCTCCTCCTGATAGGCTGCCTAGAAGAAATATCCAACTCCTTGACTCCACTGCTGCCACCTGTTGGCCTGGGGTGTGATCAGCACCCCAGAAACAACAGCATGAGTCACTTAACTCTCTGACCCCCTCTAAATTTACACTAGCACCGGTTCTGAAAAGTAACCAGGCGCTACACATGTTTAGTCTTTTTTACTTCAATTGTTTGTAATATATGACATACCAGGGTTGAGTTACAAAAACTGGGGAGTGCAAAATCTGGTGCAACTGTACATGGTAGACAATCAGCTTCTAACTTCAGCTTGTTAAATTAAGCTTTGACAAATAAAACCTGGACAGCTGAACCAGATTGTGCACTCTCCAGTTTTAGTAAATCAACCCCACCATGTTCTAGCACAAATTGTAGATTTGTAATTTCCCTCATAGATGGTTGGGTATACAGGTTTACCTTATTAACTAACATTCACTTTTCAACGTAATTATACATTTTGCAATGTAAAAATTCACTAATCCTCAAATATATTAAACCTATTGTATTTGTATGTATGCTATACTTTTTTGAAGCAAAAGAAAATCTATTACTTCCCCACTATCAGAATGGAGCTCTGATTGTTTATATAGGCAGAGCTCCATTCTGTGTCTCTGCCCGATGATCGGTGGTTTCCGGAAAACATCCATTGCCTGGCACCCGAAGATCGCCTTTGCCCCCTAGTGCAAGTGCAGAATAACATGTATATATACACTGAGCAAAATTATAAATGCAACACTTTTGTATTTGCCCCTATTTAGCATGAGCTGAACGCAAAGAGCTACGGCTTTTTTTATGTACACAAAAGGCCTATTTCTCTCAAATATTGTTCATTTGCCGAGATAATCCATCTATTTCATAGGTGTGACATATCAACAGGGATGGACTGGCCATTGGGACTACAGGGAGTTTCCTGGTGGGCCGATGGCTCAGTGGGCCGGCTTCAGTGACAGCGGACTGCTGCCCCCCTCCGCTCCTCTGTCTCCCCCCCCCAGGTGAGCGCTGCGGGGAGGGAAACAAAGAAGCAGGGGGAGGACCAGAGGAGCAGGGGGACGACAGAGGAGCATGGGGGGAGGGGACAGATAGCTGACTCAACAGCTATGGCCTGGGAGTTTCTCACTTCTACCTAATCTTGTCGCATAAGGGGGGCACAAAACTGATTCTTTGCCCCGTGTGAAATAATGTCTAGCTTTCCCACTGGTACTGCCTATAAGAGTACCAGTACCAGCCGTTCTACTCTAATAAAGTAGATCGGCTAGTGGCTGGTCAAGGTGGAGAGGGGGCTTGGGTGGCCGGGGGGTGCGGGAGTTGTCCGGCCGCCATGGGAGAGACCTGTCAAAGTGGGCCAGTCTGGATGAAGTCCAGGGCCAAATTTCTGTCCCAGTCCAACCCTGCATATCAAGATGCTGATTAGACAGCATGATTATTGCACAGGTGTGCCTTAGGCTGGCCACTCTAAAATGTGCAGTTTTATCACACAGCACAGTGCCACAGATGCTGCAAGTTTTTAGGGAGTGTACAATTGGCATGCTGACTGCAGGAATGTCCACCAGAGCGGTTGCCCTTGAATTGAATGTTAATTTCTCTACCATAAGCCGTCTTCAAAGGCGTTTCAAATAATTTGGCAGTACATTCAACATGCCACACAACCACAGACCATGTGTAACCACACCAGCCCAGGACCTCCACATACAGCATCTTCACCTCCAAAATCATCTGAGACCAGGCACACCGACAGCTGCTGCAACAATTGGTTTGGATAACCAAAGAATTTCTGCACAATCTGTCAGAAACTGTCTCAAGGAAACTCATCTGCATGCTTGTCATCCTCATTGTGGTCTAGACCTGACTGCAGTTCGTTGTCGTAACCGACTTGAGTGGGCAAATGCTCACATTCAATGGTGTCTGGCACTTTGGAGAGGTGTTCTCTTCACAGATGAATCCCGTTTTTTACTGTACAGGGCAGATGGCAGACAGCGTGTATGGCGTTGTGTGGGTGAGCGATTTGCTGATGTCAATATTGTGGATCGAGTGGCGGATGGTGGTGGTGGGGTTATGGTAAGGGCAGGCGTATTTAAGGACAATGAACACAGGTGCAGTTTATTGATGGCATTTTAAAATGCACAGAGATACTGTGATGAGATCCTAAGGCCCATTGTTGTGCCATTCATCCACAACCATCTCCTCATGTTGCAGCATGATAATGCACAGCCCCATGTTGCAAGGATCTGTACACAATTCCTGGAAGCTGAAAACGTCCCAGTTCTTACATGGTCAGCATACTCACCGGATATGTCACCCATTGAGCATGTTTGGGATGCTCTGGATCGGCGTATGCAACAGAGTGTTCCAGTTCCTGTCAATATCCAGCAACTTTGTACAGCCATTGAAGAGGAATGGACCAACATTCCAGAGGCCACAATCAACAACCTGATCAACTCTATGTGAAGGAGATGCGCTGTTGCACTGCATGAGGCAATTGGTGGTCACACCAGATACTGACTAGTTTTCAGAACCCCCCCCCCCACCCAATACAGTAAAACTGCACATTTTAGAGTGTCCTTTTATTGTGGCCAGCCTAAGGCACACCTGTGCAATAATCATGCTGTCTAATCAGCATCTGGATATGGGTAGATTATCTCAGCAAAGGAGGAGTGCTCACTAACTTGCATTTATAATTTTGCTATAAATATAATGATTCTGCACAGGAGGTTCCACCCAGTAGTAGTATATATGCTATGGAGCAGTCTGGAAGTGGACAGGGACACTAGTTCTGGTGACCCTGGAGACTACCAGGGCTTTCCCTGCCATTGGAGGGATTTCCTCCCACTTCCTTTTGATGCTTTGAGACAGTGAAGGGAAATCTCTCCAATGGGATATAGATTTGCGAATAAAACAAACAAACAAAAAACTGGCAGGGGTTATACCCCACCCTTACGCTATCCAAAATGAAAAAACAGTTTTCCCTTTAGTTCTACTTTAACTTCTCCACGCTGTATGCAGCATTTCAAAGATACAAATCACCATAACCCAGGATAATAAAACATTTTTTTTAGGTTTGTTACATAATTCTATGTATCTCAAACACTATAAATTGCCTTAAAATGTAGATTCTTTTGTGAATCCGCACACATAAATCACTTTGACAATACTGCACATGTCGGTGCCTCTAGTGATAAGTATAGAGCACACTCAATAATCCTACAGTCTAATTTAAAAGAATGTTACCCTATGAGGACTGGACAAGAAAATTAAATATAGAATGACTAATTATTGTTTTAAATCAGAAACATTTATGTTGTACTATCAATAAATTACATGCATGCTGATAAACCAATTAAAATGTAAATTGCCATGATACTGGATAAAGTAATTGAAACAGCAAATAATGTGTACTTTACTGTATTAGATTAAAGTTCTGTTGTACATTTTCTAAACATTTCTTTCATAAATAGCATTTTGCTGGGCATGTTATTACCAAGAGCAGGGCTGCAAACACTGGAAGTGTTTTATAAAGGTTGGCTAAAAAATTTTGTGGTACTTTTATTGAGTATTTTACATGGATGATTTAATTTTTGCTCCGTTTAATGTCGTACGAGTTCACTGTACACAAACCCTTTAAACTCAATGATACTGCAAAGGTATTTAGAATAAAGTATAATGAAAACATCCATTAAACACATTAATTTTATATCTTTTCATGTCTTCCTCAGGAAATGATTGGATGTTAATCTCAGGAGAAATTACCATATATATGGAAAATAAATATTTAAACTTAACTGCCAGTAAACTTAAAATTGCATGTTTTCCTATTTTAAAGACCGGTAAAGCTAAAATGCAATTTGTTTTATGTAAAAAAGATACAATGCTTATAAAATCTGCAAGTTGATGTTTGAAATGGGGTTGGTAAGCTTTTCCCAGAAACATAGCAGACTTTCTACATTTACAGTAAAGAGTTGTACTTTTGAATATCTTTTTTGTTGGACCACAAATAAATGAGTATTTATTTATTTTAGTCAGTTATTACAAGTCAATTTTTCTACATTTGCTTTGTCATAAATTGCCTATCTTCTAGGTAGGACATTGGGGCGCACTTGAATTTCGGAACAAGGGGCGCAGGGAAAAAAAGTCTTTCCTGCCTTCTACACCAACATCATGATAGTAAGGGGCATATCCACAAAGATCTGCCCCGATGCACCGTATCAGAGATACGCTACGCCGCCGTACCTCACTGCAGTTTGGTTCGAATCCATAAAGATTTTGCCCCGTAAGTTATGGCGACGTAGTCTATCTCTCGCGGCATAACGGTGCCTAATTCAAATCGGCGAGTAGGGGGGCGTGTTTCATTTAAATGAAGCGCGTCCCAGCGCCGAACGAACTGTGCATGCGCCGTCCCTAAATTTCCCGCTGTGCATTGCGCAAGGACGTCATTGTTTTGATGTGGACGTAAATTACGTCCATCCCGATTCACGGATGACTTACGCAAACTAAAAAAACATTTTCAAATTAAACGCGGGAACGACGGCCATACTTAACATAGCAGGTTTAACTATACTGCTAGCGGGGCGCCTTTAACGACCCCACTAGCGGCCAAAAAAGGCTTAACACCGCCCGCAAACCTCCGCTACAGCGGCGTTTTGCAGGCGTTTTGCCGACGGTATGGCAGCGGTGCCCATTGATTTCAATGGGCAGAAGTGCATTAGGAGCGGTGAGTTCACCGCTCCTAATGTGCTCCAAAGAAGCTGCTGGCAGGACTTTTTCTGACGCCCTGCCAGCGGACCGCTCCAGTGTGAAAGCCCTCAAGCTTTCACACTGGAGTGTGAGGAGCAGCTAATTTAGGGTGCTTTGCAGGCACTATTTGTAATGCTATAGCGCCTGCAAAACACACTCAGTGTGAAAGGGGTCTAAGGGAGAGCTCTTTGAGCTGTAATGTATAGGGAGATTCTGATGTAAGTGGGGGCTTTGGTGAGCAGAGACTTCAAGAGCACCCCTTACATCAGAGTTCACCTTTACATTACAATCCACAGAGCTCCCCCTTAAGGCCCTTTCACATGGGTGGACTCTGCCAAGTGAATCCGCCTGGATGACAGGTCCATGTCTGCTCCACTGCGCAGAGTGGACACAGACACAGCCCACTGTTCTCTATATGAAAAACACATTATTGAATTCATACAACAAGAAGTGAATAGATATCTCCTGTTAAGGAAAAAAACATCTTGTATAACACACTAAAGTGCATATAAAGATCTCTTGCGATGTAAAATTGCAGAGAAAGGTGCTAGTAGTGAATAATAACGAAATTTATGTTATATAGAAATGGAAACTATACAATATATATCAAATAAATATTAAAAGTTTAATAAATATAACACCTGGAAGTGCATATACAAGTATCTTGGGATAGGAAATCGCAGAGAAATTTCTACCATTCAACACAAACATAAAGTAGAGTCATAAGAAAAAATTGTATGTACGGTAATAAAAATCCCAATAGAAGTTGAAGCAAAGTAATCATAAACCCGCTATGTGCAAAATTGATTCACAACTAAATAATCACTAATGGTGCATCAAAACCATATTTGCATTGCAGTCCAAATATCACTGGAGTGAGAACCAAAAATGTGTGCAAACAATAGTAGCTGGAAGTCCATAGACAGAAATCAGCAGTGACGTAAATAGGATGTCAAGCTATTGTTACTGATGCCTGGCTGTCCACAAGTATTAACATAAAGGAGAAAAAAAGAAGAAAAAAAGAGAAAAAAAGAGCGGAGGGCACACTGACCTAGGTGTAACATTGACTGTTGGTTCAAACGATTATTCGTGTTCCACTGATGTTGCTGGATATCTGCTGCACTAATTTTAAAGCCTGATTTTAACTCCAATTTTGTGAGTATAACTATTGATTTTAATATTTGAATAAATTCATTTTATCAGTATCACACTAGGTCGGTGCGCCCTCCGCTCTTTTTTTCTCCTTTATAGTTCTATGAATTCCCACGATTCTGAGGAGGGCTGCAAGACTCTAGAAGATAACTTTTAATTGAACTGCACCACCCCATAGCACTTCCCGAAAATACCAGAGCGCAGGAGATTTGTTTTTGTACACAAGTATTAACACCCAGGAATGCCTTCACCTTAAAGTGGATTTAAACCCGATTTTTTATATATTTTTGCTGTCACAATGTAGAGTAAAAGATTTCCTATCATCTGTGCCCAGTCTTGCCACAAAGAGTTAATCCAGCTCTGAGAAATCCTCTTTACTTTTTTCAGTGAGATAAACGGACAAACAGGAGAAAACTTTTGTCCGTTCTTCCCCCTTGCTGTGAATGACAGGTTATTTACATATCTCAGGCACTAGCTTGAGACAGGCATTATTTTTTAATTTCCACCCCCACTCCTTTTTTGAAGTCATGTGGTTACTTTTCTGGATTTTGACTGGGTGTTAGTGATCATAGCAGAATTTAGTGTAAGAAATACACAAGACAAAATGCATGTTGACAATGGGAGTGTAAAGGTGGGTGGGGAGTCTACTGACATCACGACTCTACCCACCAAGCTCCAGACAACAGACCCACCCACAGAATCTGCAGTTTTTCAGTTTTTTTAACAGACAGAGGGGAGACACTTGACAGGTACAGTAAGGATACATGCAGGAGGCATGTATATCCTTATAGATCAGCACTATGGCAGTAGTTTAGAAAGCATGAGAGTGGGTTTACATCCACTTTAAGTTGGGTGGGGGAAGAGAAATGGCTACTCTTACCCGAGATTGTGGATCCAGCTCATCGTGCAACGGTGGATCAACCAAACGTATATCCACAGACCATGGAGTCAGGTGCAGAGTGCAGATCTTTCAATCAACTCCTCTCTGGACAAAACGATGTGTCCAACGACTAACAAATCTAGGAGTCGGATATATTCTGAGTCAGGGGTAGTCCTTCAATCCAAGTTGTAACCTCACCGGGTGGTAAAAAGTTTAAAACATGAAAAAAGAGGGAACCTCCACATAGCGTAAATCCAAAGTATTGTGGTTTTATTGCAAAAACATAAAAATATCCAAACAAATTAATATTGTTAAAAAAGGTTCAATTGAACAAAATTAAAAAGCACAGTACACTTTTAAGTACACAATGGGGTTTATTTACTAAAGTTGTAAAGTGCAAAATCAGGCTTCACTTCTGCATAGAAACGAATGAGCTTCTAGCCCCAGTTTGTTCAATTAAGCTTTGGTAATAAAACCTGGAAACTAATTGGTTTTTATGCAGAAGTGAGCCTGATTATGCGCTTTCCAGCTTTAGTAAATAAACCCCATTGTGTACTTTAAAGTGGGGTATGCCTGTATAGGGCAGCTTAGGCCAGCGCACGCACAACTTTTTGGTTCTCACTCCAGTGACATTTGGACTGCAATGCATGTATGGTTTTGATGCACCATTAGTGATTATTTAGTGTGAATCAATTTTGCACATAGCGGGTTTATGATTACCGTATATATCGGCGTATACCGCGCACTTTTTTCCCCTTAAAATAAGGGGAAAATCGTGGGTGCACGATATACGCCGATCCCCACTTCCCGCGCTGTGTTTGAACGCCGCCGCCGACATATACCGAGCGCAGTACACTCGGCCAGGCTCGGCTCCCCTCGCGGTCACGCCCTGTGCCACCTCCTAGCCTTTATGCGAGAGGAGCCGAGCATGGCCGAGCATGCCCGAGTGTACTGCGCTCGGTATATGTCGGTGGCGGCGTTCAAACACAGCGCGGGAAGTGGGGATCGACTCAAAAACAGCCCGGGAGAAGCGGGAGGACACCACCAAGGCCGCAGACTGATGCTGCACCGGACAAGGCCGCCGATGGACGCCGGGCATCTCTGCGATTTCTTATCACAAGAGACTTGTATATGTACTTCAAGGTGTTATATTTATTCCACTTTTAATACTTATTTGATATATATTGTATAGTTTCCATTTCTATATAACATAAGTTTCGGTATAATTCACTACTAGCACCTTTCTCTGCAAATTTACATCACACGAGATCTTCATATACACTTTAGTGTGTTTCACAAGATATTTTTTTCCTTAACAGGAGATATCTATTCACATGATTTCAATAATTTATTTTTTCCAAGTTGGGTGGGACTACTCACACAATAATCATTCACAGCCCCACACTTTTCCATTTCCACAATCTTGTACAATTAGTGTGATTGTAGTATTTGGCTGCTCACAGTTCCCAAGGTTGGCGCAGGATATCATTATAATTTCACTGTTCTCTATAGACTGCACTGACTGTCATACAGCTAATACCATTAATGCCATTAAGGCCCCTTTCACACTTATATGACTTCAAAGTTGTGCGATTTTTCGGCCGCGATTTTGGCATCAGTACAACTTCGACTTTGCCACAACTTTGGCATTAACCAATGAAAACATACATGGTGTGAGGCAATTCCTTTTCCTGCCACCGCAGTTGTCATTGCTGCTGCAGCAGTAGCAGTGCATGAGGAAGAAGAGGAGGAGAAGCGGAGGCGGAGAAGACGTCGATATTGGGTACATCCCATCATTGCCAATCGTGAAGATAGGGGTCAATTTTTGGTCCTCTATAATGAAGAATGCTCCTTACATTGGTGGTCAGTGGGAAGAATGTTCCTTACATTGGTGGTCTGTGGGAAGAATGCTCTCTACATTGGTGGTCAGTGGGAAGAATGTTCCTTACATTGGTGATCTGTGGGAAGAATGCTCCTTACATTGGTGTCAATGGGAAGAATGCTCCTTAGGTTGGTGGTCAGTGGGAAGAATTCTCCTTACATTGGTGGTCAGTGGGAAGAATGCTCCTTACATTTGTGGTCAGTGAGAAGAATGCTCCTAACATTGGTGGTCAGTGAGAAGAATGCTCCTTACATTGCTGGTCAGTGGGAAGAATGCTCCTTACATTGGTGGTCAGTGAGAAGAATGCTCCTAACATTGGTGGTCAGTGGGAAGGATGTCCCTTACATTGGTGGTCAGTGAGAAGAATGCTCCTTACATTGGTGGTCAGTGGGAAGGATGTCCCTTACATTGGTGGTCAGTGAGAATTATGCTCCTTATAATGGTGATCAGTGGGAAGAATGTCCATTACATTGGTGGTCAGTGAGAAGAATGCTCCTTACATTGGTGGTCAGTGGGAAGGATGTCCCTTACATTGGTGGTCAGTGAGAAGAATGCTGCTTACATTGGTGGTCAGTGGGAAGAATGTTCCCTTCATTGGTGATCAGTGGGAAGAATGTCCCCTTCATTGGTGGTACAGACCCCCCACAAACCACCCCCTCCATTATTACATACCCCCAACAAACCACCTCCCCATTAGTACAGACGCCCACACAAACCACCCCCCCATTAGTACAGACCCCTCCATTAGTACAGACCACCCCCCACAAATCACCCACCCATTAGTACAGACCCCAGGACAAAACAGACCCTCCGCCTCCATTAGTACAAACACACCCCTCCATTAGTACAGACCCCCCTCCATTAGTACAGACCCCCCCACAAAAACCACCCCCTCCATTTGTACATACCCCCCACAAACCACCCCCATTAGTACAGGCCCCCACACAAACCACCCCCCATTAGTACAGACCCCCCCACACAAACCACCCACCATTAGTACAGACCCTCATTAGTACAGACCACCACCCACAAACCACCCCCTATTAGTACAGACCCCCCATTAGTACAGACCACCCCCACAAACCACCCCCATTAGTATAGACCACCCCCCCCTCCATTAGTACAGACCCCCCATTAGTACAGACCACCCCCCACAAACCACCCCCCATTAGTACAGACCACCCCCCTCCATTAGTACAGACCCCTCCATTAGTACACACCACCCCCTTCATTAGTACAGACCCCCCTCAGGACAAACCCCACGCGGGCGGCAACTGGAGAGGAGAGGACAGCCATGCTGCCTGGGTGGAGGAGAACAAATGCATGGCACGGACCACCCCGCCAGCTCCACCCCCTAAGACGCCACTGCGTGTGCGCGGGTCTCTCTCCGGAAAGAGACAGCAACTCTGATCTCTGACAGGAGGATGAAGGGGGACGGACTTAGGCAGCCAGGAAACACAGCGGTGGCGACCAGCGGAGAGAGTGAGCGCCCCCGCCTCTGTGGCGCCTGGGTGAACTGCACCCCTCACACCCCGTCTAGGATCGGCCCTGGGTAGTCACACCAAATACTGATTTGATTTTTCAAGTTTGCTCACTTATCATTTTGTAAATTGATAAAAATAAACACTTAAAATAAATATTTTTGAAAGAATTCTTACTTTACAGCATTTCTTCACACCTGCCTAAAAATGTGCACAGTACTGTATATATACAGTATATACTGTATATCACACTTTACCTTCCCTTTCAAGTTATTTTGTCAGTAAAAGAAAGTATTAAAATAATTTAGCAGACAGAAGACTATTATTCATTACTTGCATGTGCTGCTGATTGTCAAAGTAAATTAACACTGAAACATTTTCTACTTTTCCTAAGGAGGCTGATAATCACAGGCTCCTAATTAGTGCCATTACATCACTCTCACCTATTGTAAGTAGCAGCCCCATGATCATGTTATCTGAAAGTGATCTTTAGCAATAAAACACCTCAAACATATAGAAATTGCAAATGACTGAATTTGCTGACACCAATGAAATTTGTGCTGACTATACGTACCCGTCTAGTGATGAATAGTGTTGCTCACGAATATTCGCATTGCGAATATTCGGCTCGAATATAGCATATTCGAGAAATCGCGCTATATTTCGAATTTCGCGGTGAATATTCGCAATTCCGAATATTCGCATTTTTTCAATTTGATTTTTAAAACAGATCACATCCTATCGACGTCTAAAAGCATTGCTGGTATGATTAGAGACCCTGGGCAGAGTAGCTAAGCTGAGGCGATCCTTTTATGTTGCCAAATTGAAAAAAAAAATATTGCGATTTTTCGCTATTGCGAATGCGAAAATAATTGCGAATTTTCGATAACTGTGGTAGGAGAACTCTGATTGTCTCTGATGCAAAAGGGGGGGGCTTTGTGTATGTGTATGTTATGAATATTTGTATGTTTGATATTATTATTTTTTGTAAGAAGGAAAAAATTGCGCATACCTTAAAAAAGGGGAGAATACAGCAGCAACTCAAAAATGTTATACAACATAAATTAATACAAGACAGAAAATGGAGTCGCTCTACAAGAATAAAAAATATGTCTAGTGACAAGACATGTGGGCAAATTATAAAATAAGCAAGCGCAAATAACTTGTGAAATACACAGTGAAACAAATATATAAAGAAATATAGTCCCAATAATAGAAAAATAATCTTTCATAAAAATGTCTTTGATATGTGAAGTGAAAAAAAGTCCAAAGCATGCAGCATGAACGTGTTCAATCTTTAAGGTGTTTGATTGACAAACGGCTGTGACAGATGGATAGAGTAAAGAATCACCACCAATGCAAAACACTTTTTATTTTCTATTGTAAAATATCAAGAATATTCTGAGCCAATCAGAGTGCTCCTTCTGCATTTGCCGAATATTCGCAATTATTTTGTATTGTAAAATATCAAGAATATTCTGAGCCAATCAGAGTGCTCCTTCTGCATTTGCCGAATATTCGCAATTATTTTGTATTGTAAAATATCAAGAATATTCTGAGCCAATCAGAGTGCTCCTTCTGCATTTGCCGAATATTCGCAATTATTTTGTATTGTAAAATATCAAGAATATTCTGAGCCAATCAGAGTGCTCCTTCCGCATTTGCCGAATATTCGCAATTATTTTGTATTGTAAAATATCACGAATATTCTGAGCCAATCAGAGTGCTCCTACAGCATTTGTCGAAATTGCGCAATAAATATCGCATTCGCATGTTGCGATATTTCGATAAAATATCACGAATATTCTGAGCCAATCAGAGCGCTCCTCCAGCATTTCTCGAAATTGCGCAATAAATATCGCATTCGCATGTTGCGATATTTCGATAAAATATCACGAATATTCTGAGCCAATCAGAGTGCTCCTACCGCAGTTATCAAAAAATCGCAATTATTTTCGCATTCGCAATAGCGAAAAATCGCAATAATTTCATTTCGATAAAATATCACGAATATTCGAATTTAGCGAATATATCTCGAATATTCGAATATATATTCGAGATATATCGCGAAATCGAATATGGCATATTCTGCTCAACACTAGTGATGAATGCATTCTTGACACAACCTCACCGTTTGGACTTTGAAAATAATGAGTATCAATGTCCTAGCAAGGGAATATGCAAAGATAAAGGAGCCCTTTGTATCCTTAATTAAGGAAACCAGTAGCAGACTGTTCACAGCTAAAAGACTGTACATAATAATCATGCATTAATATTATGTTGGGGTTTTGATAACTGTACATTTTTTTTTTGGTCCCAATTACAGTTCTGCAAGATAAGTTTTACAAAGGATGTGAATATTTTTTTTTACAAAGGGCAGTACTCCTAGGTGCATTTACATTAAAGCTGTCATTCTGTGTATTAATATGTGTGTGTATGTGTGTGTATGTGTGTTTGCGTTTACATGGACATGAATATAGATATAAATGTATATTGACTTCATCACCAAGCCCGTTTCATTCTAGCATAACATTGATCATTCTAACACTACCGTGTACATACAGCTATTCACAATACAGGTGGTTCTCAAAAAATTAGCATATTGTGATAAAGTTCATTATTTTCTGTAATGTACTGATAAACATTAGACTTTCATATATTTTAGATTCATTACAAACAACTGAAGTAGTTCAAGCCTTTTATTGTTTTAATATTGATGATTTTGGCATACAGCTCATGAAAACCCAAAATTCCTATCTCAAAAAATTAGCATATTTCATCCGACCAATAAAAGAAAAGTGTTTTTAATAAAAAAAAAGTCAACCTTCAAATAATTATGTTCAGTTATGCACTCAATACTTGGTCAGGAATCCTTTTGCAGAAATGACTGCTTCAATGCGGCGTGGCATGAAGGCAATCAGCCTGTGGCACTGCTGAGGTGTTATGGAGGCCCAGGATGCTTCGGTAGCGGCCTTAAGCTCATCCAGAGTGTTGGGTCTTGCGTCTCTCAACTTTCTCTTCCCAATATCCCACAGATTCTCTATGGGGTTCAGGTCAGGAGAGTTGGCAGGCCAATTGAGCACAGTAATACCATGGTCAGTAAACCATTTACCAGTGGTTTTGGCACTGTGAGCAGGTGCCAGGTCGTGCTGAAAAATGAAATCTTCATCTCCATAAAGCTTTTCAGCAGATGGAAGCATGAAGTGCTCCAAAATCTCCTGATAGCTAGCTGCATTCACCCTGCCCTTGATAAAACACAGTGGACCAACACCAGCAGCTGACATGGCACCCCAGACCATCACTGACTGTGGGTACTTGACACTGGACTTCAGGCATTTTGGCATTTCCCTCTCCCCAGTCTTCCTCCAGACTCTGGCACCTTGATTACCGAATGACATGCAAAATTAGCTTTCATCCGAAAAAAGTTCTTTGGACCACTGAGCAACAGTCCAGTGTTGCTTCTCTGTAGCCCAGGTCAGGCGCTTCTGCCGCTGTTTCTGGTTCAAAAGTGGCTTGACCTGGGGAATGCGGCACCTGTAGCCCATTTCCTGCACACGCCTGTACACGGTGGCTCTGGATGTTTCTACTCCAGACTCAGTCCACTGCTTCCGCAGGTCCCCCAAGGTCTGGAATCGGTCCTTCTCCACAATCTTCCTCAGGGTCTGGTCACCTCTTCTCGTTGTGCAGCGTTTTCTGCCACACTTTTTCCTTCCCACAGACTTCCCACTGAGGTGCCTTGATACAGCACTCTGGGAACAGCCTATTCGTTCAGAAATGTCTTTCTGTGTCTTACCCTCTTGCTTGAGGGTGTCAATGATGGCCTTCTGGACAGCAGTCAGGTCTTACCCATGATTGCGTTTTGGAGTAATGAACCAGGCTGGGAGTTTTTAAAAGCCTCAGGAATCTTTTGCAGGTGTTTAGAGTTAATTAGTTGATTCAGATGATTAGGTTAAGAGCTTGTTTAGAGAACCTTTTCATGATATGCTAATTTTTTGAGATAGGAATTTTGGGTTTTCATGAGCTGTATGCCAAAATCATCAATATTAAAACAATAAAAGGCTTGAACTACTTCAGTTGTGTGTAATGAATCTAAAATATATGAAAGTCTAATGTTTATCAGTACATTACAGAAAATAATGAACTTTATCACAATATGCTAATTTTTTGAGAACCACCTGTATATGAATCCTCAGTAAAATGACTGAAATGACTGTTTACAGGGTATAGAGACATAGAAGTTAACTGATTCCTTTTAAAAATAATTACAAATAGATAAAAATCAATCTTATAATGTGCCTGCAGGTTAGTTTCACTTTTAAACTGGTTTCATGTTCCTGTGAACTAGAGAGACACACAGAACAAAAACAAACAAATCCAGGGCAGTGTTTTGTTTTTAAAATGAATCTGATTGGTTCTATAAAGTTTTAGACACACAGTAATGACAGCTTAGACCACCGTGAAAAGCTCCCAGTACTGTGGTTATAAGGAAACAGGCAACCAGGAAGTGTGGAGATCACAGCAGAATTACAGCAACTTCAAAGCAAAAACGAGCAATAAGGACATGAAACCAGTACTGCAGTAAGGTACAGGAAGCTATTTAGCTAAAAAAAAATTCCTTTAGTGATCCTTTAAGGTAAAAAACATTTTAATAGAGTCTCACTCCCTGCCCCCTAAATAGTTACCTAAGCCTGATTTATTTCCAGCTATGTGCACATCTGTAGCAGTTCTCCCCCCCCCCCACACTTTCACAGGCTTGGTTGAGAGCTGTGGGAGCCATTGGTTTCTTGGCTTCTCCTGCTGTCAGTGAAAACCTGTGAGCAGGGGGAGGGGCTGAGCCAGGCTGTGTGTCCTAATAGATGCAAACAGCCTAGCTCAGAATTGAGAACACATCAGTGCCCCCCCAAAAAGCAGCTTCCTATGGAATAACCCAACAGAGAGGGGAGGAGCTAGGAGCACCATTGGGGGACCCCAGAAGAGGAAACGTTTAACAAAAAAAAATATGTCTTTACAATCACTTTAACCACTTCCCGAAGGCAGTACATCATATGACGTCATGTACTTTGGGTGGTGATATCTGAATGATGCCTGCAGCTACAGGCATCATCCAGGTATATATTTTTTTCCACCAGCGACTCTGTGCACCATAAGAACAATCATAGTGGCCGTTTAGCTGCTTGATCATTCTAACAGGCAGCGGGAGGGAATGTCCCCCTCTCTCGCCACCCTCCGGTGCTTCTCCCAACTCACCAGTGCGATCAGTGAGCTGAAGAATGAATTGGTAACTGCAGGAAGTTTACCATAGAGATGACTGGTGACCAGATGGTCACCAGTCATCTCTATGACTCTCGGAGGCCTGGGCGTGATGTTATGACGTCACGTCCGGTCTGGCCGAAGTAAACAAAGCCGAGGATGTGGCTGGAAAGGCTGAGAGAGTTTTTTTATCTCAGACTTCTCAGACTTTCCAGACTTTCCAGACAATAACTTGTAATAGGAAGAAGAAGGTTCAAAAATGTTTTTCTTAAAAAGAAAGTGTAAAAATAAATGTAAAAT
This sequence comes from Rana temporaria, assembly GCF_905171775.1. Classification (NCBI taxonomy): domain Eukaryota; kingdom Metazoa; phylum Chordata; class Amphibia; order Anura; family Ranidae; genus Rana; species Rana temporaria. The sequence continues at coordinate 162,577,088 of NC_053494.1, read as the reverse complement.
AAAGAATAAAAAAATATTTAATGCCCCCGTCCCCATGTGCTCGTGCACAGAAGTAAGCGCATATGTAAGTCGTGCCTACATATGTAAACAGCGTTCAAATCACACATGGAAACATGTAACCATTAAAAAAAATTAAAGCGTCACCTATGGAGATTTTTAAGTACCGAAGTTTGGTGCCATTCCACAAGTGTGCGCAATTTTAAAGCGTGAAATGTTAGGCATCTATTTACTCGCATACCATCATCTTTTACATTATACAAAACAATTGGGCTAACTTTACTTTTTTTTTTTAATTCATGAAAAATTGCTGCGCAAATATCTATATATATGTGACATAAAAAGTTGCAACGAATGCCATTTTATTCCCTAGGGTCTTTGCTAAAAGAAACATATATAATATGTAAACATATAACATTCTCCCAGACGCCCCCCTGGGGCACATACCCTGAAGCATCTGTGATCGCCGGGTTCTCCAGGCCCAGCGCATCATGGATAGGAGTACATCGGCCATTTACTACGTAATCGCTCCGTCCAATGGAGTGCCCACAGTGATGATCTGTGTCAATTCATACCTCATCTGTGCCTCAAACATGCCCATCCATGCCTCAAACATGCCTTAAGATATTTTACTCTTCCCAACAAAAACTTTTATGCATACCATACATATTCCCCGTGCCGTAACATAACAGCCTTATTGGTTTTATTTTTACTAGCTTGCACAACCGAATAATCATCTCTATTGAGATACACATAAGCATATCTGTGGGATGTTACACTGCTACAGTGATATACATTGTTTCAAACCCTGTTACTTTTTGCTTTATTATTATTGACTTTTTACTGTGTTTTTCACTATTTCATACACAATATCACATATGTATACCACCATTGGTTGGACTCATACTTCTTATGTTCATCATCACGGTGCATTCTTTACCCCATTTTCATTATGCCTACATATTGTAGGCATCTCACTTATTAGTTCTTTCAAACGATACTGTCGGTCACTTCGAACTAACTTGTTCTTTGTTTTCCGACCATAAAACATATCACAGGACACACTTCATTCACCACATGTATATATATTTTATTTACCGGTAATTAGCCACACGCTCTGTGCTGGGAATCCTCCCGCACATATCATTGCTTTGATATTGTTCTCTCTTCTTGGAACTTTTCATTGGTTATATATACACATATTCTATTTCTCATGCCCACCGCCGTCACAGTAGTTCAGTCTTTTTTACTTCTTTTTTTCACGATGTACCCCAATGCTCATTTACTTGGTGGTCTTTATGACCACGATTACTATCACCACTGTAATTTTTTGACACGCATTGTATACAGCTATACTTTTCACATTCACTGCATCATTGCATATTATCATTTTGACATATCATTTTGACATATTATCATATATATCATTTTGACACTTCCCATGGTCTTTATGGTTTACACACATCACTGTTCATCACCTTTACTCCTGTTTATTTTACTTTACTTTATTTCTATACAGGTGTACCATATTTTGACTTTTTATCTAATATGCAACCTCACTTGTAGGGTTTATTAATAGGTTGTCGGCCTTCTTGTGGTTTTGTGTGTTCATATTCACTTTTATGCCCTTCATCTATATATATAATCCTTTTTTATATATTTTACATATATTGTATCTTGTTTGTTTATGAGCTTTACATCTTGCACATATGTTTTGGACATTGGGTTTTTCTTTTCTTTCCCTCCCCCCCTGCATGTGGTTTGCATCCAGCTAATTACTGGAGCTAATCGGAGGCTGGGTGGGACCTGGAAAGTTTACACCCTCATATATATATATTGAGAATTTTGTATTTCATTTGTAGCTATGACTAAGCATTAGTTGTTAATGCGAAACGCGTCAGCTGTCTATCCCACTGTATGCTGTTGTGTGCTGTGCATTTTTTCCTTTTTACAATAAAGAGCACGTCTTTTTTCAACAAGACTTTTTGGAGTGCGGCTGTCCATCCACCTGCTTAATTCCATGCATTGCCAGCACCCGTGTGATTCCTGAGTGGACATTGATTACCTGCCTGTGCTCACCTGGAGCGGCGGTTTCCCTACCTATCGTTCCTCAAACATGCCTCCATCCATGCTTCAAACATGCCTCATCCATGCCTCAAACATGCCCATTTGTGCCTCGATCATGACTCAACTGTGCCTCAAACATGCCCATCCAGGCCTCAATCATGCCTCAAACATGCCCAACCCTGCCTCAAGCATGCCCATCCATGGCCCAGACATGTCAATCCGTGCTTCTTACATGCACATCTGTGCCTCATTCATGCCCATCAATGTTTCAAACATGCCTCATCCGTGCCTAAAACATGCCAATCCATGCCTCATACATGCCCATCTATGCCCATCTGCGCCTCATACATGCCCATCTGTGCCTCATACATGGCTATTCGTGCTTCATACATGCCCATCCATGCCTCATACATGCCTCACCTGTATCTCATACATGCCCATAGGTGCATGCCCATTCCACTCCACTCACATGTTCTTTTGCCTTGACTCAAGTCCTGGCCAGCCACCTGCCTGCTTATCTCTCTTGCCTTCCCTGGCGGAGTAATCTTTCTCCACTCCCCACCCAGTAGTAGCCAGGGCCTGGAGAGTAAGACTTGACAGGCTGTAAGGCGGGGGGCAGAGAATCGCTGATTGCCGCCATTACTAGTAGAAAAAAAATATGTCCCTGGATTTCAATAAAAAAATCTAGTCACCTTATCATACATGCCCATCCATGCCTCATTTATGCCTCATACATGCCCATTCGTGCCTCATCTGTGCCAATCCGTGCCTCATCTGTGCCCATTCATGCTCATCCAAGCCTCATCTGTGCCACAGCCACATCCGTGCTGATCCTGATGGTGCCCCCTGCATTTGGGACTCTGTATGTGTTAAATAATTTCTGTTGATCCATACATTTTCTTTATTTCTTTATCTTTAGTTAACCTGACCTTGCCTAACATGGCCCTAAAAAAGTAATAATATGCTGAAGTGAGGCACATTTTGGTTCTTGTGAATACATGTTAAAGTCGTCAAATCAATCGCTGTGTCCCTCTTGGATCCTCGGCCCAGCCTGTGCAGGGACATACAGGACCTCAACTGCTCAAGCTAGATTCAGCCACACCCAAAATTATTCACATATAAGAGCCTCTAGTTTTTATTAATGTTCTGGCATTAGACAGGGGTTGTGACTGGAAGGGGCTGACGCTAACCTTAGTTTTGGCAGAAGTTGAGGCTCTATGCCAGCTTTGGGCTAGGGACCAAGGCGTTTACAGGGACAAAGGGATTAATTTAAAGCCTAACATAGGTATATAGGGCCAGATTCAGGTACATTGGCGTACCTTTGTGCCGGGGTAGCGCATCTCATATGCGCTACGCCGACGTAACATTGATACATTGAGTATTCACAAAGCACTTGCTCCCATATTTACGCCAGCGTAACGTAAATAGGCCAGCGTAAGCCCGCCTAATTCAAAGTAGGCAGGTAGTGGGCGTGTTGTATTAAAATGAGTCGTGACCACATGTAAATGAATGGCCGTACGAACGGCGCATGTGCGCGCATGCTCAGAATCACGTCCCATATACTCCCTAAAATACGACGGCTCAATGCCTACAACGTGAACGTAACCTACGCCCAGCCCCATTCACGTACGACTTACGTAAACGACGTATAATACGACGGCTGTTCCGACGTTTCCGACGTCAATACCTTAACATGACTTAACCCTGCTTTATGAGGGGTAAACTTACGCCGGACGTATGCCTTACGTAAACGGTGTAGATTACTGCGACGGGTGTAAGTACGTTCGTGAATCGGCGTATCTTGCTCATTTACATATTCAACACGTAAATCAATGTAAGCGCCCCTAGCGGCCAGCGTAAATATGCACCCAAGATACGACGGCGTAGGAGACTTATGTCGGTCGTAGGAAGTCAAAATTCAGGCGTATCTTGTATTGTGAATTAGGCGCATAGATATGACGGCGCATCCTAGAACTTACGCGGCGTATCAACAGATATGTCGGCGTAAGTTCTCTCTGAATCTGGCCCCTTGTGTATGAGCACAACTGTATATAAAGAGAATTCATTTTGATACTAAAAGTGGAGGTACCCAATATAGGGTACATACTAGCATTGTAAAGTGCCTGAGCTTTAGCATTACAGGGTGGAAAGACAAAATTACAGGGTGGAGAGAGTAGGAATCCGAAAGAAAGACCTGGGTGGAGATATACAGGTACACTTGCAGTCTGTCTTAAGTGGAGAACTGTTGATGGTAAATTCTTTCTTGTTTTTGCCTTTGTTAAACGTACATGTTAAACTGCCATATTGCTTGTGTAGAAATTATCACTTTGGTAGAAACTATCCTTGCTATGTTCTCACCCCAAAAATGTTTTGACGTGGTAAAGATAGCTTTAGCTATTGCAAAGTATGGTCATGATAATGCCAAGTCTTCATAAACTATTTTCTATATTTAATTCTCTCCTATTAACTCATTCACTTTCCAGGACATTTCCAATCTTTAAAAAAAAAGTAAAAAACCAAAGCAGGCAATTAGAGCTTCAACGTCCACATAATTCCCCAATTTAACATGCCATGTCTACTGTCACATTAAATATTTTTAACTTTTGACCCTTTTTCTGCAGAGGAGGTTGTAAACTTTTCATTAATGTCCACTTAACCATGTTCCCTCTGGACTACTCCAGTCACTATATTCTAGTTGCTCTCATCTATGCACTCAAAGTCACACCTTCAATGTCTCCCAATCCAATGGCATTTTGCCAATCCCACTAAAACAAGCAACGGTCACCCATTTACTTAAAAAAGGCCTCGCTGGACCCCACCAGTCTGAACAGCTTAGGTTGCAGGAGGCCAGCTCTCCTACAGGTGGCGGGTGGTGGCTGCCAGTGTCTGCTCTTCCTAGGTGTCCAATAGGATCACCTGTCCTTTCAGCCAATCAGGTGGCGGGTCTCAGGACCTGCTTCCTGACTGTCCGGGAGGAGGATTAGTGTGACAATAGCGAATATTCATTCGCTATTGTCACACAACTGGATGGGCTCAGGGCGCAGTGCTCTTCCCCCCGATCACACCCTTTCTTGAAGCCTATTAGAGCCTCTGTCTCTAATCACGTACTTCAAAAAACAAAACCCCAATGGAATCCAGTTGTCCGGAGCCCTGCATGTAGATTGTGGGGGCCAGACGCATGGATGGGGGGGCAGAGCCTGTGTGCCCCTAATGGACGGGTCGTCACTGCTTAAGACCCATCTCCTTGCTCCTGTTTATATCCAAACTTCAAGTCTACAACTATATTAGCTTCTATTCACTGATAACAACCTTCTTGATGCCTTAAATTATGCCACCTTCAACTCTATACCATTTCTTAAATACACCCCTTCTTAACCAATAGAATAACACCTAGATACTTATTCACTTCTTTGTTATCTCTCGTCCTGACTATTGCAGCTCTCGTTTGCTGTCTTATCTCTACATAGACCATCCCCTCTTTAGTTTTTTTTCCAATGCTGCAGCCAAACTCATCCACCTTACCAACCACTCACTGCTGATCCCTCCAATGACATCACCAATCTTCTCTCAAAATATCATCCTTACCATCACTCCGTTTACGACCTCCTGCTCTCTGGCTTCCTCGTCACTTCTGCCTATGCTCGTCTCCAGGACTCTGCCATCTTCTGGATCTCTATACCTCATTGTGTCTGTTTATGTCCTACTTCACCTCTAGGCAATCCCTGAAACCTCATATGTTCAGGGAAGCCAGTCACACCTCAACCTAACAACTTAACTTTCTCCCTTAAAGGGGTTGTAAAGGTAAAAAAATAAAATCCTAAATAGCTTCCTTTACCTTAGTGCAGTCCTCCTTCACTTACCTCATCCTTCCATTTTGCTTTTAAATGTCCTTATTTCTTCTGAGAAATCCTCACTTTCCCTGGAATACAGGAGAGTCAGGACGCCCACTAACACACAGCTAATTTCTCTATCTGCAACATAGAGAGCGTACTGACTCTCCTATATTCCAGGGGAGGGGGCGAGCACGACACTCCACACCAGGGAGAAAGCCTTGCATTACTGTGTGGAGTTACAGACAGAAGAACAGGAAGTGAGGAATTCTCAGAAGAAATAAGGACATTTAAAAGCAAAATGGAAGGATGAGGTAAGTGAAGGAGGACTGCACTAAGGTAAAAGGAAGCTATTTAGGAAAAAAAATGTTTTACCTTTACAACCCCTTTAACTTACTTTCTCTATGAATTCATCAGCTGCCTCAATAAACTTAGGTCCATGGCACTGAACAACCATCACCTTTACTATGTACTAGCAATTCTGAGTAAAAACATACTATGCATGTTTGAAAATGTGGCCAGTACATGACCACCATTTTTGGATATTTACTTGTAGGTCTGCCATCTTCCGCATACACAATTAGTTATGTGAAGAGAGGGGGTTGACATAATATCATGCTACAAGGACTGATTGGTGGGACCTCTGCCAGTTTAGCCACACATGCAGGTGAACAGCACAAAACAGATTACAGCAATTATTATCCTTGTCCTTGACAGACCTCAACAAATAAATCACAGTGCCTGACACCACTGATGTCACAAAGTAAGACAGTGTAATTGATAACATCATTTGTTATAACACAGTTGGCAACATCATAATACTGTGTAACTACAACTGGTTGCAGTGCTTAGTAAATATAAATGTGCTCATGATATAACACTAATGAAAGCATAATGTTTTTTATAGTTGATGGCCTAATTTAATAAATATGTGGAAAATAAAGTTTACATCCAATCAATATTTATTTTTTAGCTTTGGATAGTGTGGGGAAGGGAAGGAAGAAAGTCCTCTTTTGGGGGCTCCGAGTTTCCTATGGAATAAGTATGACGAATCTTACATTCCCTATAAATGCCAGAAGGATGGAGATTTCCTGCAGTATGGACGCTGGGAAAAAAGGAAGTATATTTATTAACTTTTTTCTTATGTTCTGTCTATATTACTGTATATATCTATATATATATCTATATATTTACAATATATATAAATTTACTGTCATGCTGTTATTAGCCTAGTCGCTGCTGGCAGAAGCTACGGGTAAGGTAAGGTAAGTATCTACTGTAAATTAACTTTCTTCCCTACAGGTTTTTATTTTTATGCTGCTACAGTGGGGATCCAAAGTTTGGGCACCCCAGGTAAAAATTTGTATTAATGTGCATAACGAAGCCAAGGAAAGATGGAAAAATCTCCAAAAGGCATCAAATTAAAGATTAGACATTCTTATAATATGTCAAAAAAAGTTCGATTTTATTTCCATTTACAATTTCAAAATTACAGAAAACAAAAAAATGGCGTCTGCAAAAGTTTGGGCACCCTGCAGAGTTAATATCTTGTTCTGCCCCCTTTGGCAAGTATCACAGCTTGTATATGCTTTGTGTAGCCAGCCAAGAGTCTTTCAATTCTTGTTTGAGGTATCTTTGCCCATTTTCCTTACAAAAGTCTTCCAGTTTTTGTGGGCTGTCTGTCACGCACTGCTCTTTTAAGATCAATCCATAGATTTCAATTATGTTGAGGTCAGGAGATTGTGAAGGCCATGGCAAAACCTTCAGTTTACGCCTCTTGATGTAATCCCCCGTGGATTTTGAGGTGTGTTTAGGATCATTATCCATTTGTAGAAGCCATCCTCTCTTTAACTTCAGCTTTTTCACAGATGGCATCAAGTTACTATCCAAAATTTGCTGAAATTTTATTGAATCCATTTTTCCTTCTACCCGTGAAATGTTCCCTGTGCCACTGGCTTCAATACAACCCCAAAGCATGATTGATCCACCCCCATGCTTAACAGTTTGACAGAGGTTCTTTTCATTAAATTCTGTGCCCTTTCTTCTCCAAACGTACCTTTGCTCATTCCAGCCAAAAAGTTATATTTTAACCTCATCGGTCCACAGAACTTGTTTTCAAAATGCAACAGGCTTGTCTATATGTTCATTTGCAAAGTTCACACGCTGATTTATGTGGTGAGGACGTAGAAGAGGTTTTCTTCTGATGACTCGTCCATGAAGACCATATTTGTACAAGTATCTCTTTATAGTGGAAAAGTGTACCACAACTCCAGGGTCTGCCAGATCTTTCTGGAGGGATTGTGCAGTCAAACATGGGTTATGAATTGCTTTTTACACAATCCTGCGAGCTGTTCTGTCTGATATTTTTCTTGGTCTTCCAGATCTTGCTTTAACTTCCACTGTTCCTGATGACTGCCATTTCTTAATTACATTCCAAACAGAGGATATTGACATCTTCTTATAGCCTTCTCCAGCTTTGTGAGCGTCAACTATTTTCAGTTTCAGTTTTCTAGACAACTGCTTAGAAGAACCCATGGTGCTGATTGTTGGGGCAAGGTCAGATGAGTCTGGGCATTTAAAACCTTTGAGATTGACATCACCTGGTCTTCCCAGATGATGATTGAGAACAATCCATGACACTGGCAGGTCTCAGCTTTGCAAAGGGGGCAGTGCATGCTATAAATTCTGCAGGGTGCCCAAACTTTTGCAGACACCATTTTTTTGTTTTCTGTAATTTTGAAGTGTAAATGATGGAAATACAATCTAACTTGTTTTGACATATTATAAGAAGTCTAATCTGTAAGTTGATGCCTTTTGGAGATTTTTCCATCTTTCCTTGGCTTCGTTATGCACATTAATACAAATTTTTACCTGGGGTGCCCAAACTTTCGATCCCCACTGTATATAGTATTATATGAGCCCAGATGTTTTAGAGGGACCTTGCTTTTTACTACAATACCATCATTAGTTTAATTTATCACTACTGTATCATGAAATACATGGAAAAGGAAGGATTGTCATGATATCTTAGCACTCAGTAAGGTAAGTTAACCTGTTTAATGTAATCTGGCTCTCCCCTTAGTGAACCTGTGGCCATGCTATGGTCATTGAAGTATTTACATATTCCTAACAAGCAGTAAATGAGCTTTAAAACAAGCCCCCACTGACCTGAATAGCTGCACAAAGTGTGGAGCTATTCTTCCTCCAATTTCAGAACAAATACACTGAAGTCGTTCCGATCATTCCTCAGCAGCTCAGCTCAACCTGCTCCCCATCTCAGAGCAGTACTGAGCCACAGGTTAATTTTAACACCTAACCTACCCCACCAAAATGAAACATTAATCTTCACCATTACACTAAAATATAACCTTTAATGTAATCCCCAAAACAACTTTTAAAGTAAGCCTTCAATTAACCCTGTCATGAAAGAAATATATAGGTGGCCTGTACTAATCTATATATATAAAACTCAACGTGTGTGTGTGTGTGTATGTATGTATGTATGTTCCAGCATCACGTCCAAACGGCTAAAGATATTAACATGAAACTTGGCACACATGTTACTTATATGTCAGCAACAAACATAGGATAGGTGGTTTAACCCTTACCCACCCCCATTTGCCATGGTCGGGGCTTTTCTTTAAAGTCCCATTCAACTCTATGGGAAATACATGTTACTTCATGTTCCAGCATCACGTCCAAACGGCTAAAGATATTAACATGAAACTTGGCACACATGTTACTTATATGTCAGCAACAAACATAGGATAGGTGGTTTAACCCTTACCCACCCCCATTTTCCATGGTCGGGGTTTTCCTTTAAAGTCCCATTCAACTCTATGGGAAATACATGTTACTTCATAACTTCCAAACGGCTGTAGATATTTCGATAACACTTGGTCACATGTTACTTATATGTCCACTTAAACTATAGGATAGTTAATTTATCCCTTAACTACCCCCATTTGTGAGGGTCGGGGTTTTTGTTTAAAGTCCCATGCAAATCAATGGGAAATGTATGTTCCCACATAACTTCTGTACGCCTGGAGATATTTCAATAATACCTGGTACACATATTACTTATATGCCAAATAAAAATATATGACAGTTAAATTAACCCTTACCTACACCCTTATATAAAAGATGGGTATATTTATATTACTATGATTTTCCTCCCCAAAAGGTTAAGATAGGAAGACCGGGCAACGCCGGGTATTCAGCTCGTCCTCTTCTAAAATTGCTAAACACACCAAATCAATGATGGGCCACTGGTTTTAATACTTCCTGAATTACTGAAGAAAAAAAAAAAATGCAGAACAGGGAAGACAAAAAAGAGTCAAATTTTTTTTCTCTTATGACAGGTTTTCTTTAAACTCAATACCCTAAAACCTATAAGCTATCTGAGCATTAAAGCTTATGTCACTTATACTTACATTAAATGGACTCCACCACCACCATGGTCCTCTGTAGTCCCAAACTTGTGTGAGCACTATGTCAGATGGTGTCTGAGCTTACACAAGGCTTATGATGTCACCTCTTAGACCTGAGCACTGCATTAATTACAGGAGGTAACATGCAATATACAGAAGCCCCAAGTATTTTGCAGCACCTATGGTTAAAAGTTTACTCATAATTCCTGACATCAACAACTGCACCAAACCCATTTTCTGGTTAATCCCAAAACAAAAATATCACCAGAACCATTGGGCAGACACTGTGCCTAAAAGACCATCTCCCGTCTCCCTGTTTAGTGTCAGTCTGTTTTTGAATTCCTAGGTTGGTTTCTCCAATAGCTAATTGCAGCTCACTCTAATTAAAGTGGTAGTAAACCCCTCATTTGTTTTTTTTAATCCTGCAGGGTAAAACCATAATTTGTTAGTATGAATTGCATACTTTTATGTGAAACTTGCCTCAGAACAAAGCCATCCAGCAGTGCACTGTCACAACTGAAAGCACTTCCATCATCACCCGGTCTTGCTTCCGGGTTTGTGAACTCCAGCTTTGTGAGTGTCCGGAGCTGCGATGATTTCACTACCGCGCATGCGTGGGAGCTGCTGTTCATGGCACAGGAATCTGAAGGAACGGTACAGTATGCCAATCCTTCAGAGTGCATGTGCTGTTGATGTCACTGGCTGCATCAAAAGTAAATATCTCCTAAACGGTGAATTTTAAAGCGGATGTACGCTGAAAAAAAAAAAATATTGCAGCTGCTGACTTTTAATATTAGGACACTTACCTGTCCTGGAGTCCAGCGACATCCGCAGCAGAGGACGAGCGATCGCTCGTCACTCTGCTGCCCCCCCGCCATCCTCTGTGAGGTAACCAGGAAGTGGTCACTGCCCGGTTCCCTACGGTGCCCGATTTGTTCTGGGAGCCGAGTGTTCCCAGAACACAACGGGGGGGGGGGAGGTGACGTCATGCCCGCAGTTTACCCGAGACTGTGTGGCCGAAAGTGGGGGCAAATACCTGTCTTTAGACAGGTATCTGCACCCCCCTCCCCCCGAAAGGTGTTAAATGTGACACCGGAGGGGGGAGGGTTCCGATCAGCGGGAGTTCCACTTTAGGGTGGAGCTCCGCTTTAAGGAGATGTTTACTGTACCTATAGGTAAGCTTTATTATAAGCTTACCCATAGGTCAAAGTCATTCATGGAATTTATTTTAAGGGAGGTGTCACTATTGAATCGTCCTGTTACATCAAAACTTTATTGAAAATCATTTTATTTTTTTACATCCAAAAACAAAATTTAGACATGGAAAAAACCTTTTGTGTTGTATATGTACTGTATTAACTTTTTTTTTCATGGCACCAATAATATCAACATTAAACACTTTTTTTTTTATGATAGTACAGGTTTATATTACTATTAAACCCTATTCTGAAATTCTCTAAAAAGTCAGATTCAAGGGCAGATTTTACAGCATGTGAATTTTTCTATGCCATTGTTTTATTTCTTAAAAAATAGAAAACAGCTTGCCAAACAATCAGCAAAATCGTGAGAATACAAATGACTAGAAAGCAAATTATATTTCTGAAACAAGGCTGGCAGCAGCAGCCAACGCTATGCATGATTACAAAGGCAAGTAATGCAAATCATATACTGACCTCAATTGAAGCAGAACTGATTTCCAGTTTGGTTGTCTGACTCTGTTTATTTGAGATACTTACATAAAAATATTGCAACAACGAGGCATGTTTTAGAAAGGTCCTGCCAAAATCCAGGTACTGAGACATCACCCTTGGATCAGCCCTGAATAGTGTATGAACAGCTGTAGACATAAGACTCGGATTTTATGCAAACAGTGAAAAAAATAGATGTTGAGCAAGGAAAAAATGTAATGTAAATTTCATGGAGATGGGCAGTTTGCTACAGTTCATTCTGGAATTAAATGAAAATGTAGTTTATGAAGCATTGCACACTGTGTTTCTTTTCCAATTATACTTTATGATTAGTGCTCTTTGGACACACAGTTGGATTCCTCACCATTTCTATAACAGTAAAGAATAGCTGTTCCATTTTAAGGAGATGTTGTTTAAAGCAAAACTCCAGGCAAAAACCTAAATACTCAGTTGAAATAAGTATAATGAAGCTGTTTTATCTGCTAAAGGTTTCGGATTTCTGTCCTTAAGCCAAAGGATTTAGCCCTGTGTTACAGCATAGCCAGCTTCGAGACCTGACTCTTCTCTGCTGAAGTTAAGCTGCACAGCTAGGTCACCTTCTTTCCCCCAACTGTTATTGGCCAGTGAAGGAGCAGTAACATACTGATAGGGTCATCTCATATGGCAAAAAGCCCCAGTGATAAACATTTTGAATTCAGGTCAAATTAAGATACTTATCCTAGTTGCATTTAATGGCTAAATAAATTTTTCTGATAATGTTTTGTGTTATATGAATATTTAGGGTGTAACATGAAACATGGTCAGTGTCTGCACCCCCCTACCCTCAAACTGCCCTCCTTCCTTCCTTTACAGGAGGCAAGGGTTCTTATCCATGGCAGTTCCTATGTGAAATTGGTTCACAGGAGTTTGTGAAAATAAGAGTCCTGTCTACACATGCGTAGTGAAGTGACTGCACTAGTAGTCCAATTGACACATTCTGTAGCTCTGTAACTGAAGCTGAAGGTCCAACCATAGTGGCTGCAAAAAGTATGGTCACATTCTACAGCCCCTTACCCTCAAAAAACCCCTCACCTAACAGAATTGCAGAGTTCTTTCCCCTGAAGTATCCTGTTGTCCTTTGAAATTACGGCAGTGTCAATGAATTTAACACAGAGCTCCACCTACGCAGTCATTTCACCCATTCACAGGAATCAGTGGATGTTAAAACTACAAGTCCTATGTGCAATTGCTGCAGAGGGACTTGCAGATTAGATCCAAATCAAGGGTAAGGGCATTGACATCACCACACTTGTAGTTCAGTGTTTTTACTTTCTGCAGCCCCATAACAGAAGGTGCCTGGGGGAGAGCTTGTATACTCTGTATATTGCACCTATGATGCACTGATCATGATTACAATGCTCTGCAGGCTTCAATGCAGGCTAATCATGGTTTCAATGCTCTGTCAGCTTTAGTGCTAATTGTTATTGAATTACATTTTTTATTTTGTTATGGGTGCATTTAAATCTTTTTATTTCAAAAGTTGAAATATGCCTTTAAGTTAAATTGGCAGAACTACTTCAGATCCAATAAGGACTCAGTGTGTCTCATATATAGTTATTCTTTAATCAAATAGTTCTTCTTAAATAGTTATTAAAAAATATTTAATCAAAAAAAGACAAGAAAACTGTTCTTGTTAGGATATATTGTTTATAGGTATTAAAGTTTAGTCAGGAAAAAAGAAGTATGTTAGATGGTAAATCTGTCACCTGTGACACTTTGCAAACAGCTCCTTCCCTGCAGGAAACACTGCTAAAAGTAGCTGGGCGGGAAGAGGGTAAAATGAAGGTGCAGAAACATTATACAGTATAATATGCCAATGATTTCAGCAACTCCTGTTATCTTTGTAGATACTATAGCATACTCCAACCTGCAGACAATCATATGTTCCAACTTTTCCTTTTTATCCTTAGTCAAGATATTCCACTTCTTCTAAATGGCTACAACATGTAACACTAAATAAAAATAAAAGATATATGTTTATATATGTAAAAAAAAAAACATTTTTTATTTGTTTTATAACTAGATTTTGAGAGGGAGGGTTAGTGTTGCATAATCACACACTAAGGGCCAGATTCAGGTAGAATTACGTTACTCCGCGGCGGCGTAACGTATCCCATTTACGTTACACCGCCGCATGTTTACAGCGTAAGTGCCTGATTCACAAAGCTCTTACCTGTAAACTTGCAGCGGTGTAACGGAAATCCGCTCGGCGCAAGCCCGCCTAATTCAAATGGGGCGGGCACCATTTAAATTAGGCGCGTTCCCGCGCCGAACATTCTGCGCATGCTCCGTGTTAAAATTTCCCGACGTGCTTTGCGCGAAATTACGGCGCCCCAACGTTTTTTTTGAACGGCGACGTGCGTTACGGCGTTTCGTATTCCCGGACGTCTTACGCAAAAAAAAAAATTGAAATTCAACGCGGGAACGACGGCCATACTTTAACATGGCTGTTCTAAAGATAAGCCATGTTAAAGCAGGCCTAACTTTGCGACGGGAAAAACCGACTAGCGACGACGTACGAGATTGCGACGAACGCGCGTATCTTCGTGGCTCACCGTAACTAGTCATTTGCATATTCTACGCTGACCGCAATGGAATCGCCACCTAGCGGCCGGCCTAGAATTGCATCCTAAGATCCGACGGTGTAAGTCAATTACACCTGTCGGATCTTAGGGCTATCTATGCGTAACTGATTCTATGAATCAGCCGCATAGTTAGGACGGGCGGATCACAGAGATACGACGGCGTATCAGGAGATACGCCGTCGTATCTCTTTTGTGAATCTGGCCCTGGGAGTTTGCTGACAAAATAGAAAAAGTGATAGATCCTATTTAATTTATTCACTTTCCATTATATTAAAATATAAGTGACAGATCTTTGTTTGTTGCTTTTAGCATCTGTACCTGTATCACAAAACTGGAATTCTGAATCTTTTGATTGGTGAGATAGTGTACTAATTTCTGTTTAAGCTTCGTATTTAGCTGTTTTGATAAAATTCCTGTCTGGAAATTTAGAAATACTATTATTATTGGCATTCATTTATATAATGCCCACCTTAGTTAATATTGTCAGTTAAAAAACTGCTAACGACAGGGTTATTGAAAGGGCATGGCAGCCAGTTGGGGAGCTCACCAAAAGACCTGATGGGGAAGTGTATCTAAACTTTGTATCCACCTCCCCCATATATGATTTAGTATTGTCTAGACCAGGGATCTCCAAACTACGGCCTTCCAGCTTTTGTGGAACTACATGTCCTATGAGGCATTGTCAAACTCTGACATTCACAGACATGACTAGGCATGATGGGAATTGTAGTTCCTGAACAACTGGAGGGCCATAGTCTGGAGACCCCTGGTCTAGACTAGGGAAGAGCCGAACACCCCCCCCCGTTCGATTCGCACCAGAACATGCGAACAGGCAAAAAGTTTGAGCGAACATTCGAACCCTTTTAAAGTCTATGTAACACGAACATGAAAAATCAAAAGTGCTAATCTTAAAGGCTCATATGCAAGTGCATTATGGGGCACTTCATGGCACTCAAATTTGCCGTGAACACGTTATAAGTTTGGTTTGTTCGCGGACAGACGAACGCCCGATGTTCGAGTCAAATTTACGTCGGGACCAGCGCTATTCTAGACCAGTAGTTTCCAGCCACTGGTCTTCTGGCAGCCAGTTGGGGAGCTCACTAGTGGACCTGATGGAGTACTGTATCTAAACTTTATATCCACCCCCATATATGATTTAGTATTGTCTAGACCAGCGGTCCCCAGCCAGTGGTCCGTGGACCACTGATGGTCCATGAGAAAATTGTGGTTGTCCCCAAGGGTTCTGCCACAAATCAACATTGTAATGCATGTATACCACCAAATTTTGTTTCCAGTGTTGTTCTCAATGCACGCTGACAGTCAATGCACATGGATACCTGACGCCTCCTCTATAGTTCCGGCGCCTGTGAAGTCAAAGGGAGGCACCAGAAGTAGTGCAGAGTGAGGGAGGTGAAGAAGGAGGGGACTTCCAATGGTAGCGCTGATCACAGACTGTGGGAGGGAGCACGATATCAGCATGGCTGGATAAGTAGGTGAGATCCAATGATGAGTCTGTGCAGGGCAACAGTGTGATGCAGAGTGTTGGGGGGGGGGGGCAGAGAGCCAGAGTATTATGTGTATAAGGCAGCCATGTGATCCAGGGGGAGAGGATCAGAGAGCTAGAGCATTGTGTGTATAATTCATCTTATTGGTCTGTGAGGTCCAAAAGGTTGTCAACCACTGATTTAGACTAATTGATCTCTATAGACAAGCCCCAGCTTGTAATTACATCACAAGTAGATGCCTTACCACTGGTCTAGACTAATTGCTATTCCAAGCCCTATGTAATTCTACCAGTCAGTGGATACATTTTTGCTGTGCGCCATCCTTACCAACAAGGATGAAGTTAGGTAGAGCTTGCATTTAACTGAATAGTAGTGTGAATCGTAGTTATGTACTCATGACTCCCCAAACTGTTTAGTGGCAGGAGCTGAAGGGAAAAAAGTTGGTCCCTCTGGTCATGAAGAAGCCTGTGACTCACTCCATATGACCCAATCAGCACTGTCACACCAAGAGTCGATAGTCCAATGTAAGTATGACACTAACAAATTACACAGTGCTTTGCGTTCACTTCCAAAATAAGGGAGTTACAAGGAAGAGAAAAAAAAAGAAAATAAGTGTATGCAGCTTTGTGTTGCATTCTCTGCATGGACAAAGCACAGTTTCACTTTAAGGTAGCCCTGGAGAACCCAATAAAAATGTACGCAGCTGCCAAAAATAACATAATTTGTGCTATATCTATAATTTATTTGGGTTATCTCTGATGATCCTCTTGCGTTGAATAAAAAATATCAGGCAGCAATCGCACAAATGCCTTTTATTCTTCTGTGAAGAATGCAGCAGTGTGAGTAATGGCCATAAGCGCCCCTCTATATTCTTTTAAGTGGACACATCATTGTATTCTTTCTCTTCTGCTTTTCCGAGGTGTGCATTTTTTCAAACCATTAAATACTCTATTGTTTATAAAACAGCAAACAAGGCAGCACATCAATATTATGTTGTTTTGAGAACCAATGATCCATCACAACATAAAATGAAATGGAGTGAAATTAAGACACAAAAAAGGATGCTGAAAATATAATTGATATAATAGATCGCTGCTACAGACCAGTGGAGAATAAACATGTTAAGATGAAAAAGAAAATGCAAAGTCAAAATTGCAAAAATACTTAAAATGTAAATGATAGAACATATGGGAGTAGAGTACTTTTCACAATGCATTTAGTGCTTCATTTAGGGAATGGATGTAAAGCTTTTAGTTAAAACTCACACCCACATTAAATGCAAATAATAAAAAACACATGAAAATGTGGAACGTTTACAATGTAATATGCTGGTGCAATAATGACTTGCGCATTTCACACTATGGGTCCAAGATACACCCTATTTTTCAAGTCTATGCAAGTGCATTTTGTATTTTCTGGCTTATGTGATGTCAAGAGCAGGGCCATCTTTAATATTGATTGGACCCTGTGCAAACATTTTCTAGAGCCCCCCTTCCATGTAATTTTGCTTTCCACCTGCTCTGATACATACAATAAATAGCAGCTAGACTCAAAAACTGTTTACTCAATCAGATCAGGCAGAAATTGCGTTTGGTTGCCAGCTCACTGACTGTCTGCTAGAGGTTACAGCACACATTACAGCACACTAATGATTTGCTAGAGGTTACAGCACATGACTTCTGCGTGTTGATTGGTTGATAGAGGTTACTGTACATCAATACTGCTCACAGACTGGTTGCTAGAGGTTACTGGACATCCTTACCACTCACTAATTGGTTGCTAGAGGTTACTGCACATTATTACTGCTCACTGATTGGTTGCTAGAGGTTGTTGCATATCCTTTCTGCTCAATGATTGATTTCAAGATGTTAGTGCACATCATTACTGCTCACTGATTGGTTGCTAAAGGTTACAGCACCTCATCTCCTCACTAAAAGCAAAAAGTGTTTCTGCGCCAATCCTAATAATATTAAACCCAATATTATTATTCCAAAAAACAAACAAAGTGCTGTAAACTCAAACCCCATGTGAGAAAACTCACTTTAAATAAATAAACCAATATGCAATATTAAATAGCAAACTTATAAAGTGTCTGGAAAAAAACAAAAAATATATAAAAAAAAAAATACATTTCAGTTCAAATAGAATTGAATTCAAATAAAAAGTCCAATAGTCGTGGTGCTCCTTATTGTGAATACATATGAATGCTGCCTCTATTTATATATCAATGCCACCGGTCGGTGGCTATTTACATATTAATGCTGCTGCTATTTACATATCAATGCAGGTTATTTACATGTAAACACAGGGTCTGCAGGTGAGTCATCGGTAGACGGCAATAGGTCAGAGCTGGGCAGCATTAGTA
Organism: Rana temporaria; assembly: GCF_905171775.1. NCBI lineage: Eukaryota > Metazoa > Chordata > Amphibia > Anura > Ranidae > Rana > Rana temporaria. The sequence goes on along the minus strand of NC_053494.1, from coordinate 162,558,582 downwards.
ACATAACTTCACACTGAGATATTGGGACACCGCACAGGACTAAAACTTCAAGGGACAAGGGAATTTAAACTGGGATATTTGGCAAGTATGAGGAAGCTGCTTTAGGCCCCACAACTGTGATGGGGCCCACGGCAGCTTCCCCCTTTTCCCTGCCTTATAGATGGGCGTGGTAAAGGGTGTTAAGAGATGAAAGACTGATTGGCAAGCTTGTCCCTGCTTTTATGCCACACTTATTCCTAACTGGAACAAGCAGATTGACAAACTACAGAACTCTGGCTAATTTTGTATGTTGCAACAACATGTAGAATAATTAAAAAAGCAGTTGTTCTCCTCTAGGTGTAGGTGAAACCCACTACTCCTCCTCTAGGTGTAAGTTAAACGCACTACTTCTCCTCTATGTGTAGGTGAGTCCCAGTGGGTCTCATTTGGGTGGAGGCAAACTCTTAAGGCATATAAGATGGCACCCTACGGATTGCATCTAATGGCTGACCATTTCTGCATTTTCCACCATTAAACTGTTAAAAGAAATTTGGACTCCTTTACCAGTTTGTACCCAAAGCTTCGCCTCTCTTGCCCAGGAACGTGGACTCCTCTTTGTCCTTCTCTGACTGAAATGTTTGAAGAACCATTTAATAAAAAGAGAGGAAAATCCTGGGGATTCATTTAGCAATGGGTAATATGGGGTGGGGGAAGAATGAAGGTAATAGATAAGCATGGTATAGGCTACATACCCATCTCCAGAGAGCCTCATACCCCTGTGACTACATTTGCTGTTTTCAGGAATTTTAAGGCTCATGAGACTGCTGCCAACCTCCCTGCACATGGCCACAAGTGCAAAATTGGCCCCAGATTAAACATAACTATAAACAGAATGGTTTAGAAAGAACCAATAAAAACATTAAAATAGGCCTCGGTTGACCTTTAAGATCAAGGTATACCAATATCAATTTGCACCATCATTTGCTTTCTGAGTGAAAGTGGCCATGGTAGAAGACCTAGGAAGTCCCCGTTTCATAAAAGCAGACACAAAAAGCTAGACTGGAGTTTGCTAAAATGGATGCTGGCAGTTTCTCTGGGAGAATATCCTTTGGACAGATGATACAAAATTGGAACTTTCTGGCGAGCCAGAGCAGCTTTGTGTTCACAGAAAGAATGATCAAGAAATCCACAGGGTTCTCACACTGCCTAACCCAGCCAATGGGTCTTAACTACCAGCTGGGTAACACCACTAAGCAGGGTATCAGTCCTGGGCTGCTGATGTCACCTAATTCTGCATATCATTTGTTTCAGCAATGATCACAAAAGATACTCTGTTATGAAAAAAGTAACACCTCTATTAAAAAAAAATGGGGATCGGAGCTGCTCTGTGCTCTGCACAGAGCAGGTAAGTATAACATGTTTTTTATTTAAAAAATATAAACCATATATACTCGAGTATAAGCCAACCCGAATATAAGCTGAGGCACCTAATTTTACCACAAAAAAAATGGGAAAACGTATTGACTCGAGTATAAGCTTAGGGTGAGAAATGCAGCAGCCACTGTAAGTGGAATAGAGGGTCAACAATGTTCATTTGCAGCTTCACTGTGCCCATTTGCAGCCTCACTGTGTCTCATGTACCTGATCTCCTTTCAGTGTCACAAAGCCTATGAGTCTCCCACAGTGTCATGCAGTCAGTGGCCGGTGTTCTGACATATTTTCCAACCCGATGGTTCTGCACATAAGTGCTCACCGTCCAGTGTAACAAAGGCCCGCCTTCTCCTCGTTTGTGATAGATGGAACACTGATTCAGTTTTCCAGTGTTCCGCCTATCACAGACAAGGAGGAGGCGGGCCTTTTTTACACAGGACGGCCGCTTCCTGAATGGGCGGATGGCTGCCGACTGCATTATACAGCAGGGAGCCTCGAGTATAAGCCGGGGGAGGGGGGGGGGGGCTTTTTCAGCACAAAAAAAATTGCTGAAAAACTCAGCTTATACTCGTGTACATACAGTATTTGCAAATTCGATGTGTGCTAGTGAAACTTTACAGATAATTGAAACTACCTAGTGTATCCAGATGTATCCAGATACCTTCTTTTTTTTAAAGACATATCCGGCTTTCATTTGGTGGTAAATAGTCATTTATATCTCCAGTTTTTTTAATATCACAGAAAAACTAGCACAACATAATAATAATAAAAATGTTTTTAGCTGTATATTTCTTTCTATTACCAAGAACATCCCTACTCCTGATGATCACAATGATACCACATATGTTTCTAATATTTGTTATTTGTACCTGTAGTAGGGCTCAGGATCAATATTGAACAATTCGTTTTTTTTATCCATCCTAAAACATCCTGACACTGACAAACTGACACGGATACAAAAATAAAATAATATTGTTTTAATCCTACCTAAAATACACTGACTCTGACTTTTAACTCCAACTTTAACTCTTCCAGATAGCAAAGATTTGGGCTTCAAGTTTAAAAATGACGTGCTGAGCTATTGATAGACTTGCCAGGCTTCACAAGTTTGTTGCACAATTGCAGCAAGTCTGCATTGCATGACTCCAGATCAAATTTATTTGCAAACATTCTGCTTCTGCTGCAAGTTTTGGTTCTGTTATGCATCAGTCATTCCACTACAGGGGTCACTGTGGCTGAATTGTCATGCTGTAGACTTGCAGGGCTCTTGCTGTAGAATCACCACTGCAACATTGCTCTTGATAGAGACTTGCCAGGCAAAGTTGCTACAAATTGGAAAAGTGTCAACTAGAACTTGTGCTTCAAGTGCTCTGCAAGTGTACAACTTGCCAGTGAAAATGTACAGCAAGTTAACAGACTTAGGGCCCTTTCACACGGGCGGATCAGTAATGATCCGCCTCCGTGTGTCCGCTTTGCTCAGGGACCGCCCTGTCTTTCCTCCGCTCTCCCCTATGGGGGATCGGATGAATACGGACCGTATGTCCGTGTTCACCCAATCCGATCCGCCAGACGGAAGAAAAATAGGATTTTCTTCCGTCTGAAAAATCGGATCATTGCGGAGGCGGGTGATTACGGGTGTCAGCGGATGGTCATCCGCTGACACCCGCAATCACATAGGGACCAATGTATGTCCCATTTTCATCCGCAACGCATGGATGAAAATGCGGACATACGGTCGGCACATGTGAAAGGGGCCTTACAATTCCACATTGCTACAAATGTTTGGCAAGTTATTCTTGCTATCTGTGCTGAGCATGAACTTTGAATCTAACTTTGGCCCTAAACCTTACACTGACCCAGATCAAACCCCAGCCATTCATCTTGGAGGTGGACACCTCTTCTATGGGAGATGTATTGGTCCATTTATTAACAAAATGCTTCTGGAAAACTCCTTATGTTAATTCTGTGCAAGTTTGTGTTTTAATTACACTATGGAATATGTTATGGTTATTTTTGGCTTATAAACATCACAAGGATTGGAGTGTGTTTCCTTTAAGGGGCTTCAAACACCTCCTTGGGATATCTCCAAATTTACCACAAGACCACTCTCTTTGTCAAACTTCCAGTTAAGTACAGCAGAAGAAGTTAAACCCTTTTTTTTTCCAGACGGAGAGCTCTTGAAAGAACCAGAAAAAGTTGTAATCAAAACATCCTTTTTACTGTGAGTTTTGCAGTCATTCAATGTATTACTGCTTCAGAGTGACCAGCATTCCCAAACTCTCTGTGGTATCTGCTCCAGTATGCTCAAAAATGATCTCTTCCCCATTTGGGTGCTCCTCCACAAAGCTGCTGATATCATAGACCCTAGCATATAACTCCTTAGGCTGTACTTAAGTGGACTTTACAAAGAGAGTGGTCTGGTGATAAATTTGGATAAATCTCAAGGAGGTGTTTGAAGCCTCTTAAAGAGGAAAGCGCACTGTGACCTATTTATAAGCATAGGTCAGCATCTCTAGGTGAGAGCACAACGTGAAAGTTGGTGGAATACACATGGCACATGTTGAATGAAAAGTATTCATAAGCAAATGTAAAGATTTGTTAATTTACACAAAAAAAGGACTACCGTGTTTCCCTCGAAAAGAAAAAGATTGGGTCTTATATTAATTTTGGCAACAAAAGACACAGTAGGACTTATTTTCAGGATAGGTCTGATCATGTAATGAATAAACAAAAAAGCATTAATGCGCTACCAACGTGTTTAACAATAGTTATTAATAACAAAGTGTTAAGGGTGCTGATCATGTAATGTGTATTTGCCAGTTCCTGTGCCCCCTGTCTACTCTCCCCCTCTCCCTCCCTTCCTGTCAGCTCAGGAGTCATTAACATTTAGCATTATGAGTTAAAGTGGTTGTAAAATCGTATTATCCACTCTATTACAGTATTATATAATGTACAATGTGTGTGTTTTTGTAATATAATTGTGCCATATACCTTCTTTGCAGCGCCGCTGTGCGCTTACGCTACCCGCCGGAGCTCTATTCCCTGCTTGGAGCACTGCAGGGGGAGGGGTGGAGATGCCCCGCTGACAGCTGGGAGAAGAGGAGGAGAGCAGTGGGAGATCAGCTGAGTGCCAAGCACCACTGTAACAAAGGTATTTGGCACAATAATTTTACAGAGAAACACACATTGCACATTATATAATAGAGTGGATTATAGGATTTTACAACCACTTTAAACTGGGGCTTAATTTTAGGGTAGGGCTTATATTGCAGCCATCCTGGAAAATCACAGTAGGTCTTATTTTCAGGGAAACATGGTATTAATAATCTGTTTGGGACACAGTATAAATATTATTTAAATAGTGTGGATCATTTTACGTGCAATTAACTGCTGTCACTATAGAGGGGTTTTGCTTTTTCAGTTTAATGTTTGTTGATTTACAGTATATAATAGTGTTTTACCACTAAATGTACTCTTAGGTTATGGATTATATGCATATAATTAGGGTTGTCCCGATACCGATACCAGTATCGGTATCGGGACCGATACCGAGTATTTGCGGGAGTACTCGTACTCCCGCAAATACCCCCGATACCGAAATAGAATACTTGTTCCCGTCCCCCCCCCCCCGTCGCCGCAAACCCGTCGCCGCAAACCCGTCACCGCAAACCCGCCACCGTTAATCAGCGTGCGGGGAACATTACAGCTTTCGTTTGAATAGCTGTATCCCCGCCGCGTATAGACACTCCCCCTTGCGCGGGATTGGATGGATCCAGAGCAAGGGGGAGTGTCTATACGTGGCGCGGATACAGCTATTTAAACAAAAGCTTAAATGTTCCCCGCACGGCGTCCGCTCCATCGGGCAAGCTTGGGCATCCCCCCCCCCCCCTGGAATCAGTGACACACATTTAGCCGCGGCCGCCTCTCGCACCTGCGATTGTCACTGTCTCTCTGTCATGTAGGTCAGCGGGACAGAGAGTCAGTCAGTCAGTCATTTGTTTACCTTATGCTCTGCTCCCGCCCCTATTTTCCGGCCAGCCAATAGATGATCGCTCACTCCCCCTACAGTCCAGGCCAGTCCAGTGCTCGTCCTGGCGGCGTGACGTCACTGACGCCGGGAGGGGATCATCGTGGAACTGATGGGAGGAGCGTAGAGAGCTGTACCAAGAGGAGCCAGCGCCGCTGTTTAGGCAAGTTTAACACACAGACACACACCACACACACTTGTAAAATGGCTCACTACTCGAATGATAACAATCACAATTTCAAATAGTAAAAATCAAAGTGTATAATTACCAAATATTACCATGCAGCAGGTGTGTTCCTTTAGTGCATTGGGCAGCCATTAAAAAAAATGTCAGTGTAAACATTAATAGTATTAATGTTTGCACTGACATTTTTTTAATGGCTCCCCAATGCACTAAAGGAATACACCTGCTGCATGGTAATATTTGGTATTATACACTTTGATTTTTACTATTTGAAATTGTGATTGTTATCATTCGAGTAACTCGAATAATAACAATCACAAATTCATATAGTAAAAATCAAAGTGTATGATTACCAAGTGTATTACTATGCAGCAGGTGTGTTCCTTTAGTGCATTGAGGAGCCATTAAAAAAATGTCAGTGCAAACATTAATACGTACAAAGTGCGCCAATGTGTGTTGCATTACTGCACTGCAAAGCCAGTCTGCTTTTACTGACTTCCCTTCTGAAAATACTAGTTTCTTGGCTGGAATATGTGGGGGACATGGCTGGAATATGTGGGGGACATGGCTGGAATATGTGGGGGGACATGGCGGAATATGTGGGGGGACATGGCGGAATATGTGGGGGGACATGGCTGGAATATGTGGGGGGACATGGCTGGAATATGTGGGGGGACATGGCTGGAATATGTGGGGGGACATGGCTGGAATATGTGGGGGGACATGGCTGGAATATGTGGGGGGACATGGCGGGAATATGTGGGGGGACATGGCGGAATATGTGGGGGGACATAGCTGCATTTGGGGACACATTTTAAAAAAGTATCGGTATTCGGTATCGGCGAGTACATAAAAAAAAGTATCGGTACTCGTACTCAGTCCTAAAAAAGTGGTATCGGGACAACCCTACATATAATATAAGTGTAACAATAATTTTCAGCACACAACAGATTCTTTTGTTTTTCATGAGGTTACACTGCACTGTATAATGTATTCAGTTGATCTTGGTGGGGAACACGTGTCATTGTAAGTGGTATTTTTGCAGTATTTTGATTGCACATTATTGAATGATGGAAGCCAGCAGATCTTCACCTTCTTCACTAAACTAAAGCCTCGTACACACGACCAGTTTTCCTGCCAGGAAAACTGCCAGGAGAGCTTTTGGCCGGGAAAACCAGCCGTGTGTATGCTTCCTCGCAGTTTTCCCAACAGGAAAACTTCTGGGAATCCCAGCAGGAAAATACAGAACCTGCTCTTTATTTTCCCTCTGGGTTTCCTGACGGTTCTAACCCCGGCAGTTTTCCTATAGGCAAACACTGCGAGGGAGCATACACACAACCAGAATTCCTGGCCAAAGGTCTCCCCGCAGTTTTCCCGATGGAAAACCCAGACGTGTGTCCATGGGGAAACTTAGCGAGCAGGTTCTCCCGTCGGGATTCCCGGCAGACTTTACACCGCCAGGAATCCCGCTCGTGTGTACAGGGCTTAAGAGAAAATTTCCCTGCAAAGTGAACAGCCAATTTGCTTTTAGTAAATCATCCCCATATAGTCTACAATTTAATGAAAAGTTGCAGGAAATTATCCTTTTTTAGGGCTAATATTGTCACCCTAGGACAAATTTTTTTTTTCTGGCATCACCAGGTTTCCTGTGAATGAATAGACTACAAGTACCCTCAGCCAATGATAACATGCAACAGGCTAATTATTATAGTTATAGAAGGGAAAAACAGTTTTCAGTGTTAAAATGTTAACATTTCTATTGATGGGAACATGGAGGAGGTAGGTCTTAGACCAGTAGAAAGGGTGGCACAATATGGTGTAGTTTCTCCAAACAACAAGTAGGCGACTATCCCTCCCAGGAAGTAGCAGGGCAGGTCCAGAGTCAACAAGACGGGAACCACAATCCAATGACGGACCCTTAGAAGGTGTTCCCAGAACACAAGTTTACCAGGAACCAGAGGGTCTCAAACCTAGTTTCAATCAGCTAAATATATTCCAAGTGCAGTCTTACAGGTGTGCAAAGTCTTACAGTTTATTTACTTTAGAAGGTAGCCACTGTCTGAGTAGAAAAGCCTGTTTCCTGCTTGCATACTACAGAGAAGATCCTTTGCTCTCTATGTGGAAGCCTTGATCTCTCTGCAGAGCTTAGACACACCCCATGCAGTGTCAGAGATAGAGCTCTCTATGTATAATAACAGAGCTGTATGACTTTGCATCTCTCTTGTTGATGCACCCAGAATATACTTGATGTACTAAATAAGACATTCGTTTGGAATGTAAATATCGAGTTGACCTGGTGTACTTCAATCATTAATAGGATGAAGAGTGAAGGGGCTGTTTGATTATGCCCATGTACTTATGACTGTGCAAAATTTTCAAGTTCGACCCACAACCAATGTGAAAGGTCAATTTCACATCATGGGCTCACCAGTTTGGAGTGAATGCTGGACTGCAACATTAATGTGAGCAAAGTTCATCTTCATATCTACGCATGTGAATATCGTTAATTTACATTTTTTTGATTTTGCTACAATACATAAATAAATGATTGGAGTGTCTCTTTACCAAGATCAAAAAATAAGTATGGTCTTCCTAACTCCTCTGGATGCTTTGCTATTGTTGGCAGGCTTGTCTTTGATAATAGGCAGCCGTTTTGCAGTAGTAGACAGTATTTATCTCTGTGATTGTGAGTTGCTGGAATGTTTATCTTTGCTTGAGTTGCTTGGCTATTGCAGAGCTAGTTGAAATGATTCATGGGTCTGACAGATGTCTGGTACAGCTGGATGTGTCCTTGATTATCCCCAAAGTCTGGACAGCACTGTCATTCACTACAGCCCAAATTATCTCTGTATCGACTGTGGAGTCTTGCGTGACAGTACTGTAATAGCTAATTACTAAGCATACCTTTGAAACCTACTTCATAACACAGGCAGGAATTTAGAAAAAAAAGGAAATGTTGTAACCTACCTACATTATCTGCTACCATTTTTTTTAGTAAGTAGACATCTTCTCAGACATCCAATTTATTATTAAACTGTAGCAGTGGATAAACCTTACAGCAAAGATACAATTAAAAGAAAAGCACAGAGAAAAAAAAAATCTAAAGATTGTCTGCCATTCACTCATGCCCAGATGTATTCCATCAAAAAGAGACTTCTTGCAAACGAGCATTTTCAAGATGTGATTTATAGGTTATTTTTTTAACTATGTGACATTGCCTGCAATCAAAGTCTTGAGTTTAAACTTTAAACTGACAAGCGTCAACAGAGAATATCTGATTCATGTAAAAAGCTCAACGCTTTCTTTTAAGTAATTGTTTTATTTTTATTTTTTTGTTTTTTTTTTAGCCCGAGTAGGTGAGGAGAATAAATAAAGAGGAAATAAAATGAGAAGACTCATGACAGTGATGGATTATAGATGGTAAAAGTAACTATTAGCAGGGAGAAGATGTAGGTGCAATACTGTTGGTAAACCATGCATGATAGCATGATATCCAGGCACCACTGCAGCAAAGCATTTCGTTTTTTTAGAGGAGAACCTCTTTGGGATGTGGAAACACACCTAAAAAAGTTCAAGTTATCTTTAAAGATCCCTGGGAAATGTGTAACAAAAAAAAGATATTGGCTTTCTTCCACATCGCTATAAATTAGCACTTCTTGACCAACAATGTTTGCACAGAGCAGACAGACAGGGAGTAGAGGGTACAACATCCCATTCTGACTTTTAGTGAAGATGATGAGTTCCCATGAGAACAGACAAAGCAGAACAGGAACAGCTTTTCAGTAAAAAGAATACTGTAATTTGCCACATCCTGTTCGAACTACATCTGAATGTCACTTCTGTCTTAATTACCAGGCTAATAAAGCTATTGTAGGCTATAATGGAATTTCTCATTTTCTTAGATGCAAAAAGGATGTCAATGAGTCACATGAATGTCTGGGTAAAAAGAGTTTAATTTAAACCTTTGTAAGTAATGTGAATGCATGTGTCTGTGCTTTACAGGTGGTTTTCTATGATTTTTATTATATTCTTTCAGTTGTTATCATGTTCAAATGGCTGGAAAGTTATCAATTCCCCAGGAGATCATTTTGTTAGCAAGGCTGATGGTAAGTGTCAGCTGAATTGGACTAATCAATGTCTATGAAAATTGTGTATAATAAAAATTCTGCTTGTAAGAGTAAACATGCATAGGCGTTTAGTAAATGTCAGTGTATGTTCAGCCCATTTGGAAGAGTAAGGTTTATTGAACCATATAGGGCATTGGTGCTCAACCTAAGGCCCCATATCAGCATGTGTCCTTTTGGTACCAGCTGTGAGGCCCTTGGACCCCAGCATTAGCACTGGGAGTGTGAAATTTGCAGTCTATGACCATCACCTGTAGTATGTTCATAGTTGATGATGATGTGGCTGTCTATAGCTTATAAAGTGACCACCACGATATAGGAGAACACGAGAAAAATGTATGACTTGGTTATTAAGCCAGATACAAGTCAGCAAACAAAACCATAACAAGGATTAGTCAAAAAAGCATACTTTTGTCTGAAAGAGGGAATGTTCCTATCCTTTGTCTGTGAGATGGGTGTGATTAGTATTTTTAAAAAGAGGCCCAAAGAAACCCTTTAAGTAACCAAATAGTTTAAGTGCATATCTAGAATCTTTACTTTTTATTCTTTAAAACTTTCTTTTTATTGTATTACTTACTTTGGCTGGCCATATACATGGCAAATTGATAGATGGAGAGTTCATTTAAATTTTTTGTCAAAATTCAATAACATTTTTTGTCAGACTTGCAAAGCAATTGATGACATAAAATGGCGGTTTTGATCTACCGTGAAGAGATGGGATCAACATGGCTATGATGTTGTATATGGTGGAAAAAATCCAATTGGTTTTAATGTAATTGCTGTATTTAATTCCTATTTTAATTCCATTTCAATGCAATATTTGAATACACAGTATAGAAGCCCCAGGTAGAGTACATATTATAAGTTTTTTTTTTTTTTTCTTTCAACCCAGAGGGCTGAATGGAAGAAAATGAGAGATCACCATACTAACACAAACAATGTTATTGTGGCAATTTCTTCTACTGTGACTTTGTGCTCTCATAGGGGGACTACCCTCTTCCAGAACACACTGAGCACACTTAATTTTAGGTGACGTTTCAGGCTCCGCCCCGCTGAGGAAGTTGTAAAACTGCTGACCTATGAGGATTTGAATTGCTAATCTGCTTCCTGGTCTCCTAAGCTGAGATATCTGCCTATTTGACCATCTGGTAAAACAGTGGTCCATGTGTGGAGGTGAGAGTACCCATTCTTACTGGTGGAGGGATCACTTTAAGTTTGGCTTTGTCATCATCACCTGGTGAAGAATTCCAAGATTTGATTATCTGGATTTTCTACTTAATTTTTGATTTTTTTTTTTATACTTTATTGATTTATATTTATACTTATTTCACATAATATATATTCAATTAAATATGTTCTTATTGGTTTTGCGCTGCACTGCTTTCCTTTGTATTTTTGTCACTTTTGGATTTTTGTGAATATCCTGTTTTAGTGTTCAGCCAGCATTACTGGTGAATTTAATCTTTATGGTTTTTCACTTTATTTTAGCACTTGCTTTAACCTTATCAATAGTTTATATTTTTGCGCTGATTGCACCCCAATTTTTTCATATATAAGAAATATCGATGCCTGGCCAAGGGGAGTGTAGAGGTGGGCGGGGAGTCTACTGACATCACGACTCCACCCACCAAGCTCCAGAGAACAGAACTACCCACAGAATCTGCAGTTTTTCAGGTCTCATAACAGACAGAGGGGAGACATTTGAAAGGTAAGGACACATGCAGGAGGGATGTATATCCTTATAGATAACCACTATAGCAGTAGTTTAGAAAGGATAAGAGTGGATTTACATCCACTTTAAGGATTTAGAGAAGATTTGTAAAGAAGAGTGGACCAAAATCCCTCCTGAGATGTGTGCAAATCTGGTAACCAACTACAAGAAACATCTAACCTCTGTGCTTGCCACAAGGGTTTCTCTACCAAGTATTAAGTCATGTTTTGCTTGGGGATCACATGCTTATTTTACTCACTGAACTGCATTTCAAATTATAACATTTGTATCATGCCTTTTTTCAGAATTTATGGTTAATATTCTGTCTCTTTTATTTAAAATACACCTATGATAAAAAATTATAGACCCTTAATTTTTTGTAAGTGTGCAACTTAACAAAATCTGCAGGGGATCAAATAATTACTTTTCCCACTGTATATGTGAAAATACATAATCCACTGCCACTTTATTACATTGTGCAAAATAGTATACAAATAAACATCAAAATAAAATAAGCATGTAAGTCTCAATGAAGAGTCAGAGGAAAGATGTGATCTTCATAAAATACAGCAGAAAGCAGATGTAAAAGGGAGTAACCGCCCCAGGTGGGAACCCAGATGAATATCCTCAGCTGCAGACAACTCAGGTGCATGCACTAGTTTCAGTGCGAAACGCATCAGTAGTCAGGATTTAATTTATTTTGCTGTGACTTGTAGTGCTCACCTTCTTTTAATACAGGCTAAAATTTGTTCAGAGTGTGGCTGTCCAGTGACAATTTTTGTTCCTGCTTTAGAAAGCAAATAAAGATCCCAAAAGCCTTCAGATCTCAGCACAGAAACACCACACACCACCCCAGTGCAGCAGGCAGGGGCTTACTAGAATAGAATAAGGACTGGTTCCCTACTGCACATGCGTGAGTCTCGCTGTGCTATTCGAATGGTCCCTGCTGTCTTCTGGGACCCGTGTGTCTCCCAGAACACAGCGGGGGGAATGGAGGAGGCACCGGACGTGGCATAGATAGCTGCAGAAAATGTGGCTATCTATGCCCGGAAGTGGGTGCAAATACCTGTATTAGACAGGTATCTGCTCCCCCTTCCCCCCTGAAAGGTGCCAAATGTGACACCGGAGGGGGCGAGGCTTCCGAAAAGTGGAAGTTCCATTTTTGGGTGGAACTCTGCTTTAAATGCCAGCCTTTAAAGCAGGTGAAAACTCTATATCTGAACTTGTACCAACAGGTAAGCTTATAATAAGACTTATCAGTAGGTACAATGATTGTCTCCTAAATGTGCACTATTTAGGAGTTATTCACTTCAGCAATAGCTGGAGTGATATTACCGTGGCTCAGCCATTCAAATGGTCACAGCATGCAAACCTAAAAGGAAGACCAAGTAAAGATGGAAGCACTGGGAGTGGTGACAGCACAGCACTGGAGAGCTGCGTTTGACAGGTAAATCTGCTATAATGTGCTAGTATGCAGTGCTTACTAGCACAATATGGCATTCACTTGCAAGGGCAGTCTTTTTTTTTTTAAGAGATTTTACTACCGCCTTAAGTCGAATTATATTGTAACCCTGGTACTTTATCATTAGGACTATTGGTGCATTTTGGTATAACTTAAACAAATAAATTAAAGCTGTAGTTTGTATTGCACATTTAAAACATATAAACATATATGGAAAAAGTTAAAATAAAACATTCCCAAAACATTAGTAGCTTTTTTACTTTTAATGCTTATTTTCACACCTAGGAGGCACCATTGTCAAAATTAAGCTTGCAGAACTTACCAGCATATCAAGCACTCATGCTGACTTAATGAAAGCAGTTCTCACTTGAGTTTAAAGCAAAGCTGCTCTGTGCATCACATGGGTGAACCATGATGAAGGGTCCATTTCGGGTCAAAGCCCACAAGAGCATCCTGTGGCAGGCTTAATGGCCACTCTGACACTTGATGGCACTATGTCAGCTACTTAATCAAGCTGTTTGTTTCATTAATTTCTACAGTTCTAACACATGGTTTACCATTTGTGGGCTTTGTTTTGGGGTTGGCGTTGGTGTCCCAAGGGCTTACTATGTCTGTAAAGCTGGCTGTCCATTAAATGGTATCATTTATGTGCAAATTGTCTAGTTTTACACTGTAGAATTGATCTTGCTTTTAGAGCTGTAATTGGAAAGGACATTCACACCTTTTCTACACCTGCTCTTTCTTAATTCTGTCACCTCGCCAAGTCTGACACATCCATGAATGTAATCATAGATAACTATTGTACCATATTTAATATTGACATTGCTGTTATCTATATTTACTCTTGATTCTGCTAATACAGTATATATTAATATAAGCCATTAAGTGTTTTGAATCTCGTGAAGAAAAAATTGTATACAGCTGACACACAACTGACAGATCGGTCCAAGAATGTGAACAATCCAATATTTGTTGACCAAAATTGCAAAGCACCAAATTTGGTCCTAATTTTTTTTCCCTTAGAATAAAAAAGAAGGTATACTTACCTGCTCTGTGCAATGGTATTGCACAGAGCAGTCTCTTATCTCCTCTTCTGCCAGCACTCTCACTACTACTCTTCTTCCAGTACTCCCATAGCAAGCCAACTGCTATGGGCCATGCGTATGGGCATGCCTTGACTTTAGAACCACATTAATAAGACTTCCTCAAACTTCTGTGTTTCTTATGTAGTTCAGTTGCAGTATTTAAAGTTTTTGTAGATTTATTTTTATTTTTATAATAAACAGGTTTATACTTACCTGCTCTGTACAATGAAATTGCACACAGGTGCCTTGAAATCCTCTCCTCGGTTCCCCCCCACTGGTGGTTCTGGCTCCTACCCTCCAGTTAGTGTCCCCATAGAAAGCCACTTTTTATGGGGGCACTCATGTGGGCTCGCTTATAAGCTTCTCTGTCTGAGCCTATAGACTCAGACAGTGGGATTTGGCCCCACCTCCCACTCCCACATAACAGGCAGAGCTTGCCGCTCCAGGCAGGTCTTGTTGGGTGAAAATCTTCTTCTCAGGAACTGAGGGTGCTAGCAATGCACAATGCACAATTGAATGCGCAATGGAACCTAGGACAGCTGACGTGTTTCACATTAACTTTAGTGTTTACTCAGCTATGAGTAAACACTATAGTTAGTGTAAAACGCGTCAGATGTCCTAGGTTCTGTTGCTGTGACTTGCAGTGCCTGTTCACAGTTTTTTTACATTAAAGACACGTTGGATTGGAGTGCGGCTGTCCTGATCATCTTGTGTGCTTAATTCCCACGTAACAGGCTTTGATTGACAGCAGAGCGAGACAATGGCTCCTGCTGCCTCAACAAATGATGTAAGACCAACAAGTCAGGGGAGAGAAGAGCTGCCTAACATGCATAGTGCTGGATTGAATGAGGGCTCAGGTAAGTAAAAGCAGGGGGTAATGGGGTGATACTGATGCCTAAATATTTTTTTCTACCTTAATGCAAAAATGCATTAAAAGATATTTAGGCTTTAGAACCACTTTAGGATGTGTTCTACACAAATGTACAATTATTTTCCATGCCTTAAGATTTATCCCTGTGACAGGTGTATTTGCTGCCAGGTGCCCCTGGACAACGTCATCTGTGACTAAACTGCGTAGGGAGGAGCGGCGTGCTGACGTCATCACAAACAACGCAGAGTCCCGGAAGGAATTGGCGGATACAGAGAGACGGTCGGCTCGAATACATATGACACAGTTTTTTATTCCTAGCTAATTGCAAGTGCACATCTTTGGTTTTATCTAATAAATTTTATGCAGTATTACACTATGGTAGTCTCTTTCACCTACATGGGGAATAACTGACCACGGACCATATTGAGTATTTCTGGCACAGGGGATTCAGGCGTGCTTGCTGTTTACCACAGAGACCCAGGGCTGGGGCAATAGCCACAAGCGGAAGCGATCTCCCAAAAAAGAGATCAATATAGCTGATTAGCGGCTTTGATGTTAAAGGTGGAGGATCTTTTTCTATCTCATCGCCTCACTTCTTCTTTGGTGTTTATTGACTTTAAGTCAACATGGATCATCTCATTGAAGGTTAGTTTCTTAGAACTGTGTTCCGGAACTATTAGCGGGGAACCCATATTCAACCCATATTCAACATTAACAGTGACACGAACAATGGGAAGGGAACTTATTCTGGTTATAAGTGATATATATTTACCATCAGGGTATATCAGTCTACTTTGTCACATCATTTTTTTGACTTAGAAGGAAGATCTTCAGTTCTTCTTTGATTGCCCTTGTTTTATGATTCATATATCACTAATCTTTATCATTTATATGTCACATATATTTTGTATTTCTTGTAGTTATTTTGCAGAACAACTTATCGTGTTTATTTAGGTGTATTTAGCTACTCCAAACATAATAAATATACACATTCCCTTTAAAAAATTGTTACTAGTTTTAGGAAACATAAGTAATATTTTATCTGTATAGAAGAAAGCCAAAGATATCCAGTAATACCTAATAGTTTTTACTCCATTAATATATATTTCCCAGAGAATCCAATGCAGATATTGTCTTTTTTAAAGGCTGAGATCATATGACCCTGAAAGAGGGCAATTTGGTAAGTATTGTCAGGGTTCAATGGGGAATGAAAAGGTGTGTGGTGAGCCAAAGACTCAAGCCCCGTACACAGGATCGGTTTTCCCGTTGGAAAAAGTCTGATGAGAGCTTTTGGTTGGGAATCCTGACCGTGTGTATGCTTCATCAGACTTTTTCCAATGGAAAAACTGCTGGAAAAAGACAGAGAGCAGGTTCTGTATTTTCCCGTTAGGAAAAAATTCCTGACGCATGCTCGGAAACAAATCGACGCATGCTCAGAAGCATAGAACTTAATTTTCTCGGCTCGTCGTAGTCTTTTACGTCAATGTGTTCTTGGCAGTCAAAAGTTCACCATACTTTTGCGTGGCCGTGTGTATGCAAGGCAGGCTTGAGCGGAATTCCGTCGGAAAAACCATCCAATTTTTTTCCGACGGGAATTCCGCTCGTGTGTACGGGGCATCACTGTTGGGCTATCTGAATGTTTCATCCAGTATTTGAGCTATGCCTTTGGGGTTTTAATAAGTATTTAGAAAGTAAAACATGATCTCTTTGCAAAGCGGATTTTCTCTTTTAAAAATAATTTTTGTTTAGCTTAGTGAATAAGTGGAAGATGTGTTGATTTTTTTTATTATCCAATAATGTGCAAGCAATAAGCAGCAAATTGTTAAACCTCTTGACTCCTTAGGCTTTTTTTTTTCTCCCTATATTCCCTTGAGTCCGGGGAGTTTTTTTTTTTGGCCATGATTCACATTTACACATTAAGAGGACTTCATTGAAACTTCAGCAGCTGTGCATAGCAACCAATCAAATTCTACATTTTATTTTCAAAGCTTAACTTTACAAGCTGAGAATAGAAGCTGATTGGTTACCATAGACAGCTGCTCTAGATTCTGTTTCCTTCAGTTTTTATAGATTCCCCCCATGACACCTTTTTAGGTCTTGTAGTCTACTGTACCAAATAGCGCTTTAATGTGGTGCCACATGTGAATACCCATATTTTTTACTTGTTTTTTATTGTGAATAAATAGTAAAAAATAATATCAAAAATGCATTTTCCTGTCATTGTTCTTTACATAATTTGTGCACCCCCATATATTTGCTCACAAAATATTATCAGCAAACTCTGTTGGTCAAAATTATATCCCATTATATGACATTTATTCAACATGGCGGGTTGGTAAACCTTGAAGTGAACACACTGAAATATTTTGTTTCGTAATTTCGTTTTCGTCCGAAAAATTAATTTATTTAGTTACTCCCGAAATTCGTTTTTTATTTATTTTGCTTTTCGGTAAAAAAATGCATTCGTCCGAAAATCCAAATTAAGGTTGAATCTGTCATTGAAGGCTTATGGTGTCTGTCGAATGTTCTAAAAAGAAGAAGAAAAAATAAAAACAAAAAATTTGACAGAACCTTTTAAAAAAAAAAAAAAATGTTGACTCTTCATGTCTCTCTATGTCAAATCTTTTCTCTCTATGGCGAATCTTTTCTCTCTATGTCGAATCTTTTCCCTCTATGTCGAATCTTTTCTCTTTATGTAGAATAATATTGGACTAATAGAGTTAAGGTTAGGCACATTCGACCGCAACGAAAATGAAAATAAAGCATTTGTTTATGTCGGATTTTTCGGTTTTCGTTTTCTGTGCTTTCGATATCGTTTGTTAAAACGATAACGAAAATACCTGAAATTCGGACGAAAATGCATTCGGACGAAAACGAATGCACATGTCTAGTGAACATACACATTTTGCTTTAGGTGAGCTTTATTCCCCTTTCAATGCTACATTGTGATGAACACAGGAGAAAAAAATGTGTAAATTGTTAGTATATCACCACATTCACTTACAAAGTGAAAATTAACTTTTCAAAATGAACATGCCCAATTCCTTAATAAATCGTAAATTATCCACATTATCTCCTGTGGATGGGTCCCACTGGGAGAGCCAAAGCAGTCACTGAGATCCCATTGCTGACCTTTTCAGAAAATGCTTTTTGTCTGACTGCCTTAATTTAAAGAAATGTAAATAAATTCAGAATCCAGAATTCAGAAAGACTTAAAGCTAAAGTTAAAGGGGTTGTAAAGGTACAATTTTTTCCCCCTAAATAGCTTCCTTTACCTTAGTGCAGTCCTCCTTCACTTACCTCATCCTTCAATTTTGCTTTTAAATGTCTTTATTTCTTCTGAGAAATCCTCACTTCCTGTTATTCTGTCTGTAACTACACACAGTAATGCAAGGCTTTCTCCCTGGTGTGGAGTGTTGTGCTCGCCCCCTTCCTTGGACTACTGGAGAGATAGGACGCTCTCTACGATGCAGATAGAGAAAGGAGCTGTGTGTTAGTGGGCATCCTAACTCTCCTGTAGTCCAAGGGAGGGGGCGAGCACGACACTCCACACCAGGGAGAAAGCCTTGCATTACTGTGTGTAGTTACAGACAGAAGAACAGGAAGTGAGGATTTCTCAGAAGAAATAAGGACATTTAAAAGCAAAATGAAAGGATGAGGTAAGGGAAGGAAGACTGCACTAAGGTAAAGGAAGCCATTTAGGGAAAACAAATTGTACCTTTACAACCCCTTTAACTTTAGCTTTGAGGCCGGGTACACACGATCGGTTAAACCGATGAGAACGGTCTGATGGACTGTTTTCATCGGTCCAAACCGATCGTGTGTGGGTGCCATAGGTTATTTAACCTTCGGTTAAAAAAAAGCAAACTTGCTTTAAAATTTAACCGATGGATTGCTAACCGATAGGTCAAAACCGATCGTTAGTATGCAAAACCATTGGTTAAAAATCCACGCATGCTCAGAATCAAGTCGACGCATGCTTGGAAGCATTGAACGTCGTTTTTTTCAGCACGTCGTTGTGTTTTACGTCACCGCATTCTGACACGATCGTTTTTTTAACCGATGGTGTGTAGGCGCGACGGACCATCAGTCAGCTTTATCGGTTAACCTATGACAACTGTCCTTCAGACCGTTTTCATCGGATGGACTGATCGTGTGTGCGAGGCTTTAGTCTTTCTGAATTCTGAGCTTTCTAACCCGAATACAAGTATAGAAGTTTGGAATGCTGGCATTACTCTGATTCCTAAATATTTTTTTCTACCTTAATGCAAAAATGCATTAAAAGATATTTAGGCTTTAGAACCACTTTAGGATGTGTTCTACACAAATGTACAATTATTTTCCATGCCTTAAGATTTATCCCTGTGACAGGTGTATTTGCTGCCAGGTGCCCCTGGACAACGTCATCTGTGACTAAACTGCGTAGGGAGGAGCGGCGTGCTGACGTCATCACAAACAACGCAGAGTCCCGGAAGGAATTGGCGGATACAGAGAGACGGTCGGCTCGAATACATATGACACAGTTTTTTATTCCTAGCTAATTGCAAGTGCACATCTTTGGTTTTATCTAATAAATTTTATGCAGTATTACACTATGGTAGTCTCTTTCACCTACATGGGGAATAACTGACCACGGACCATATTGAGTATTTCTGGCACAGGGGATTCAGGCGTGCTTGCTGTTTACCACAGAGACCCAGGGCTGGGGCAATAGCCACAAGCGGAAGCGATCTCCCAAAAAAGAGATCAATATAGCTGATTAGCGGCTTTGATGTTAAAGGTGGAGGATCTTTTTCTATCTCATCGCCTCACTTCTTCTTTGGTGTTTATTGACTTTAAGTCAACATGGATCATCTCATTGAAGGTTAGTTTCTTAGAACTGTGTTCCGGAACTATTAGCGGGGAACCCATATTCAACCCATATTCAACATTAACAGTGACACGAACAATGGGAAGGGAACTTATTCTGGTTATAAGTGATATATATTTACCATCAGGGTATATCAGTCTACTTTGTCACATCATTTTTTTGACTTAGAAGGAAGATCTTCAGTTCTTCTTTGATTGCCCTTGTTTTATGATTCATATATCACTAATCTTTATCATTTATATGTCACATATATTTTGTATTTCTTGTAGTTATTTTGCAGAACAACTTATCGTGTTTATTTAGGTGTATTTAGCTACTCCAAACATAATAAATATACACATTCCCTTTAAAAAATTGTTACTAGTTTTAGGAAACATAAGTAATATTTTATCTGTATAGAAGAAAGCCAAAGATATCCAGTAATACCTAATAGTTTTTACTCCATTAATATATATTTCCCAGAGAATCCAATGCAGATATTGTCTTTTTTAAAGGCTGAGATCATATGACCCTGAAAGAGGGCAATTTGGTAAGTATTGTCAGGGTTCAATGGGGAATGAAAAGGTGTGTGGTGAGCCAAAGACTCAAGCCCCGTACACAGGATCGGTTTTCCCGTTGGAAAAAGTCTGATGAGAGCTTTTGGTTGGGAATCCTGACCGTGTGTATGCTTCATCAGACTTTTTCCAATGGAAAAACTGCTGGAAAAAGACAGAGAGCAGGTTCTGTATTTTCCCGTTAGGAAAAAATTCCTGACGCATGCTCGGAAACAAATCGACGCATGCTCAGAAGCATAGAACTTAATTTTCTCGGCTCGTCGTAGTCTTTTACGTCAATGTGTTCTTGGCAGTCAAAAGTTCACCATACTTTTGCGTGGCCGTGTGTATGCAAGGCAGGCTTGAGCGGAATTCCGTCGGAAAAACCATCCAATTTTTTTCCGACGGGAATTCCGCTCGTGTGTACGGGGCATCACTGTTGGGCTATCTGAATGTTTCATCCAGTATTTGAGCTATGCCTTTGGGGTTTTAATAAGTATTTAGAAAGTAAAACATGATCTCTTTGCAAAGCGGATTTTCTCTTTTAAAAATAATTTTTGTTTAGCTTAGTGAATAAGTGGAAGATGTGTTGATTTTTTTTATTATCCAATAATGTGCAAGCAATAAGCAGCAAATTGTTAAACCTCTTGACTCCTTAGGCTTTTTTTTTTCTCCCTATATTCCCTTGAGTCCGGGGAGTTTTTTTTTTTGGCCATGATTCACATTTACACATTAAGAGGACTTCATTGAAACTTCAGCAGCTGTGCATAGCAACCAATCAAATTCTACATTTTATTTTCAAAGCTTAACTTTACAAGCTGAGAATAGAAGCTGATTGGTTACCATAGACAGCTGCTCTAGATTCTGTTTCCTTCAGTTTTTATAGATTCCCCCCATGACACCTTTTTAGGTCTTGTAGTCTACTGTACCAAATAGCGCTTTAATGTGGTGCCACATGTGAATACCCATATTTTTTACTTGTTTTTTATTGTGAATAAATAGTAAAAAATAATATCAAAAATGCATTTTCCTGTCATTGTTCTTTACATAATTTGTGCACCCCCATATATTTGCTCACAAAATATTATCAGCAAACTCTGTTGGTCAAAATTATATCCCATTATATGACATTTATTCAACATGGCGGGTTGGTAAACCTTGAAGTGAACACACTGAAATATTTTGTTTCGTAATTTCGTTTTCGTCCGAAAAATTAATTTATTTAGTTACTCCCGAAATTCGTTTTTTATTTATTTTGCTTTTCGGTAAAAAAATGCATTCGTCCGAAAATCCAAATTAAGGTTGAATCTGTCATTGAAGGCTTATGGTGTCTGTCGAATGTTCTAAAAAGAAGAAGAAAAAATAAAAACAAAAAATTTGACAGAACCTTTTAAAAAAAAAAAAAAAATGTTGACTCTTCATGTCTCTCTATGTCAAATCTTTTCTCTCTATGGCGAATCTTTTCTCTCTATGTCGAATCTTTTCCCTCTATGTCGAATCTTTTCTCTTTATGTAGAATAATATTGGACTAATAGAGTTAAGGTTAGGCACATTCGACCGCAACGAAAATGAAAATAAAGCATTTGTTTATGTCGGATTTTTCGGTTTTCGTTTTCTGTGCTTTCGATATCGTTTGTTAAAACGATAACGAAAATACCTGAAATTCGGACGAAAATGCATTCGGACGAAAACGAATGCACATGTCTAGTGAACATACACATTTTGCTTTAGGTGAGCTTTATTCCCCTTTCAATGCTACATTGTGATGAACACAGGAGAAAAAAATGTGTAAATTGTTAGTATATCACCACATTCACTTACAAAGTGAAAATTAACTTTTCAAAATGAACATGCCCAATTCCTTAATAAATCGTAAATTATCCACATTATCTCCTGTGGATGGGTCCCACTGGGAGAGCCAAAGCAGTCACTGAGATCCCATTGCTGACCTTTTCAGAAAATGCTTTTTGTCTGACTGCCTTAATTTAAAGAAATGTAAATAAATTCAGAATCCAGAATTCAGAAAGACTTAAAGCTAAAGTTAAAGGGGTTGTAAAGGTACAATTTTTTCCCCCTAAATAGCTTCCTTTACCTTAGTGCAGTCCTCCTTCACTTACCTCATCCTTCAATTTTGCTTTTAAATGTCTTTATTTCTTCTGAGAAATCCTCACTTCCTGTTATTCTGTCTGTAACTACACACAGTAATGCAAGGCTTTCTCCCTGGTGTGGAGTGTTGTGCTCGCCCCCTTCCTTGGACTACTGGAGAGATAGGACGCTCTCTACGATGCAGATAGAGAAAGGAGCTGTGTGTTAGTGGGCATCCTAACTCTCCTGTAGTCCAAGGGAGGGGGCGAGCACGACACTCCACACCAGGGAGAAAGCCTTGCATTACTGTGTGTAGTTACAGACAGAAGAACAGGAAGTGAGGATTTCTCAGAAGAAATAAGGACATTTAAAAGCAAAATGAAAGGATGAGGTAAGGGAAGGAAGACTGCACTAAGGTAAAGGAAGCCATTTAGGGAAAACAAATTGTACCTTTACAACCCCTTTAACTTTAGCTTTGAGGCCGGGTACACACGATCGGTTAAACCGATGAGAACGGTCTGATGGACTGTTTTCATCGGTCCAAACCGATCGTGTGTGGGTGCCATAGGTTATTTAACCTTCGGTTAAAAAAAAGCAAACTTGCTTTAAAATTTAACCGATGGATTGCTAACCGATAGGTCAAAACCGATCGTTAGTATGCAAAACCATTGGTTAAAAATCCACGCATGCTCAGAATCAAGTCGACGCATGCTTGGAAGCATTGAACGTCGTTTTTTTCAGCACGTCGTTGTGTTTTACGTCACCGCATTCTGACACGATCGTTTTTTTAACCGATGGTGTGTAGGCGCGACGGACCATCAGTCAGCTTTATCGGTTAACCTATGACAACTGTCCTTCAGACCGTTTTCATCGGATGGACTGATCGTGTGTGCGAGGCTTTAGTCTTTCTGAATTCTGAGCTTTCTAACCCGAATACAAGTATAGAAGTTTGGAATGCTGGCATTACTCTGATTTTGATTTATTTTATGGTTCGGTCATTGATTTAGAAGTATTGGCGCTAGAGACCTCCAGGGGACCAAAATATTCAAAAAAAGGTGCCCCTATATAATTTTATAAATAAATATGCCCCCTTTATATAAATATATTAAGTAACTACATACTAGACTTTTTAAAATGCGTACATATGTGAAATATTACAAAGAATACTCCTGGTCTATGAAAAAAGATGGGCAACTGCAATCCATATAGTTACATTTTTACATAGTTAGTCAGGTTGAACCAAAAATAGTGTCTATAGCTGAACTCCGTGCAGATGTAGATGATATTAATCAGTGCAGTTCTGTAATCATAAATACACCATTAAAATAATTTTAAATACAAGCAGTGCAAGTAATTTAATTAGACCTGGAATCAGCCTCTTGTCCTTGTACAGCAGGGCTTGTTTGTGGGGGGAACAAGCAGTACAAGAAACCAAACAATTCATGTACTTAAAAGAAATGCTGATAGGAGGAGAAAGCAGAGTGACCTGGACACAGAGGAAGTGGGTTGAACAATAATTGGCCATCAAGCAGAGACCTCTAGCAGCATAAAAAAGTAATATGATATCTTGGGATTGAAAGTGAATATTGCAGCAAAACTGGTTTTGTTCCCAGCTGCCATTGTTATACGTCGCTATTTTGACATTAAATACCGTTGTTATAGCAGCAGCTAGCTGCCATAACCCTGGTATTTTTTTAAATCAGCGGACTGTCCTCTTTAACTGCTTCCCAACCGCACGCAGAATGGTATGGGTGTACAAAAGGGCATACCCATACGTCCCTTGGTAATCCCGGGCTAGCGCATGCACGCCACGCACCGCAGAAGCGCGCCCTCGAGTCCCACGGACTCGATGTCTGCAGGTGGCCCGCGATCTTGACAAGGAGGAGTCAGAACAGGGAGATGCCTATGTAAACAAGAAATTTACATGATCTATCTAGTGACATGACAGGGATCTACTGCTCCCTGTCTTCGGGAGCAGTGATCTCTCTCATGTCCTAGGTTGCCCATCCCTCCAACAGTTAGAACACACCGAGAGAACACATTTACCCCTTGATTGCCCCCTAGTGTTTAACCTCTTCCCTGCCAGTGACATTTACACAGTAATCAGTGGCTATTTTTAGCTCTGATCGCTGTGTAAATGTCAGTGGTCCCATAATAGTGTCAAAAGTGTCCGCCGTAATGTCACAGTCCCGATAAAAATCGCAGATCACCACCATTACTAATAAAATAATAATAATAATAATAATAAAAATGCTATAAATCTATCACCGATTTTGTAGACGCTATAACTTTTGCATAAACCAATCAATGGGCATTGATTGTGATTTTTGTTACCAAAAATATGTAGAAGACTACATATCAGCCTAAACTGAGAAATTTTTTTTTTCGAATTACTCAGAACCCCTTAACATTATATTTTTTGTAAGCAGAGGCTCTACGGAATAAAATGGTGGGTGTTGCTATTTTTTATGTCACACAGTATTTGCACTGTGAGTTTTCAAACCCAATTTTTGGGGGAAAAAATTAACTTTAATTAATTTTTATATAGACTCAAGGTGAAAACCCTTGGCAAAGTACCACATCCCTATAGTTAAATGTATACAGACAGAGAAATGCCTCTATTTTTGGGGGAATTTTAAGGCACTTGAATTACAAAAAAATATATTGAATTGTGAATTGCGTAAAAACTTAATTTATTGATACATCAACATGTAATAAGAAGAGATATGGCTAACTAGGCTCCTACACCAACTATGAAATATATGAAAATATGGTGAATCTTCCTCCACCCAAGGGCACATCTCCTGGGTATGAGGGGTATCCTATAGTCAATCAAGTGGTGTTGTATGTAGACATGCCATGTTTTAGTTAAAAACAAAGTTTGATAGAATCTGTAATCTTGCCCATTATATTAAAGTGTGCAATATCATGATGTTTCAGAGGCATAGAAGAGAAAAAACAGACCACCTATATGGAGGGAGCAGGTAGCACTGAGGCCTTAGAGAGACAACCCTTGTCTCTAATACAGGCCTGAAACATGTAGCACCCAATATGGATGATATAGAAGGGCTTCTAGCTAGAGAGCCTCATAGATGATGAAGTTTGTGGTAAATCACCAATCTTTTGAGCATACAGGATAAATGTCCAGTCCTCAGGTCCAGATTCCTAAGCAGGGTCTGTCTACATGTTCCAGACCTTTATTAGGGCCAGACGTTGGCTAGCTAAGCCCTCAGTGCTACTTGTTCCCTCTATATAGGTGGCGTTTTCTCCTCTTCTATGCCTCTGAAACATAATGATATTGCACACTATTATATGATGGGCAAGAGTACAAATTCTTTCAAACTTTGTTTTTAACTGAAACATGACATGTCTACATACAGTACAACACCACTTGATTGACTATATGATACTCTTCATAACCCTGATGAAGGAGATGTGATCTCTCCGAAACGTGTCGGGTGGGGGAAGATTCATCATATTTTCATAATTTGCACACAAACACAATATAACACCCAATGTTTTGGTAAAATATAAAATATAAAAGATGATGTTATGCCAAGTAAATAGATACCTAACATGTCATGCTTTAAAATTGTGTAAGCCTGCGTAACGGTGCCAAACTATTGTATTTCTACTTTGCAGGGAATCACCAACTGAAAAATTGTATACTGGGATGATGCCACCCCAGTATAACCACTGAAATTCCAGGACGTCATATAGCATCCTACGGGTGAAAAGTGGTTAGGGATGAGCTATATATTCTTCATCACCTGGGAGAGTGGAGTAGTTATATTATTAAGCACTGCCTTTAGGCACTTGTCCTGTAATTTATGGGTGCTCACTAGTGAGTTCAATGATCTACAGCAACCTTCACTAAATGGCGGCCCACAGTCAGAACACGGACTGAGCGACTCTCCTGTGTACAGTGTCACATCCCTACTGCCCAGCTCAGCAGTCATTGGTTGCTGGAACTGCGGCACCCTGCAACCAATGGCATTGCGTGGGTGCCCCACTGCTTTCTATCTGTGATGTCACGTGCACGCCCCCTGCTGTTCTTTTTGAGGTAGATCGGGAGCCGCAAGGTATGATGTGCTATGTGCGCCCCTTCAGCATGACTCCCGACGCAGCTCTCGTCCCCTTCAGCTTGTTACCTCCTGATTTCTGCCTGCCACAAGGTATGTAGGGTGTTTACAGGGGCACTCTGATGGGCACATTTTCTTTTCACTCTGATGAGCACAGCAAAGTGCTCATCAGAGTGCTCCTTAACATTAAAAATGCCCATCAGAGTGCGCCTTAACAAAAAATGTGCCCAGAGTGTCCCTTAACATAAAATAAGGGGCATTCTGATGGGCATATTTCATGTTAAGGGGAACACTGAAGAGCATATTTAATGTTAAGAGGCACTCTGATGGGCATAATTAATGTTAAGGGGCACACTGATGGGCATATTTAATGTTAAGGAGCACGCTGATAGGCATATTTTTTTCTGTTAGTGGGGGCACAGTGATGGGCACATATTATATTAAAGGGGCATGCTGATGGGGACACCTGATGTATAGGAGCAACTGTCAAGCGTCTGCAAATGGTGATGGTGTTGAGCTTTGAAACTATCACAGAAGAACCTACAGTATGGACTTTGAATCACTGTATTAATTTATGATATGTACATTGTTATATATGTTGTTATTATTTGGTACAGAGAACTTTATTATGTATATTAGGTGCATATGGTTGAAAAGTACCACTAGTTGTTTGACAGTTGTTTAATTAACTCACTAACGCCCCCTACCACTATCACTAATCGCAAGGCTAATATTGTCTACACTTATAGGCTCCATGCACACTGGACACTAAAAAAAGCTTTGCAGGGAGCCTTTCAAAGTTTTTTTAAAATTTTTGCAATAGCGTTTATTAGCGTTTTTCAGCTTTAGCGGTTTTAAGCTTTTTTTTTTTAGTTTTTACGGCATTTTGCCTTTTTTTGACGACAAAAAACGGCACTTTGAACGCGATTTTCTGGGGCGTTCAGAAAAAAGCCCATAAACTCCACTGCTCATTAAAGCTGTAAAACATCCATGTGTGCATGGACACATAGGCTAACATATAGTGGAGTTTATGGGCTGGAGCCATAGCAGCTAATATATAATTAAAACATTTATTTTTCACATAATTAGATGTAACACTATCAAATTAATTTAAATCCATAGCGCAAGGTCTATACAAAATTACATTATCCTAAAAGTGAATTATAATTTTAGGGTGGGCTGAACCTTACAAACACAATATATATATATATATATATATATTTATATATATATATATATATATATATATATATATATATATATATATATATATATATATATATATATATATATATATATATATATATATATATATATAAAAATATATATACACACACATTATATTCTGTATATACATATATAAAATGTAACATTATAAAAAAGTATATTTATACAGTTTATAGACCTAAATGCCGATGAGTAGTTCAAGCCTGCTAAGACTATCTCAAGGGCTCTATTTAGAGCGCACAATACCATTTGCTAAAAGTTGAAAATACCGTGTAACCCTTGCCATATTTCCAAACGATGTAAACAATCTTCACAGCAATTGTAGCATTAGTTTTAAAACTTCTTTTGATTGCTC
Source organism: Rana temporaria (assembly GCF_905171775.1). Classification (NCBI taxonomy): domain Eukaryota; kingdom Metazoa; phylum Chordata; class Amphibia; order Anura; family Ranidae; genus Rana; species Rana temporaria. The sequence goes on along the minus strand of NC_053494.1, from coordinate 162,530,556 downwards.
TGGGTCCTGTAAAAGAGATTGAATCATAAACATGCATATTCCGCCACAACGAAAAAAAGCAGCAGAACACATCAAATTTTCTAAGTAAGCAGCCACAAAAGAGCTTTAAATAACTCAACTTTGTAGCAGACTTTATGGTCCTCACCACTTTTATGGTATTATCTACCGTAGAAATGCAAAGAGATTTGTAAAACACTGTAGCATTTAAGTCATTACATTTTATAGCTAATTTCTAATGTGGACTTGATATTTTATGATCGGGAAAAAAAAATCTCATTTGCATTAGTGACAGTAAGTAGAGAAATTTAACACCTGGCACTACTTGAACCAGAAATGAAATAATAGCAATTTTGAAAGGGTATTTATTTTTTATGGACAAAATTAGATATATAATTTTACACATACTGTACACGTGTACTCATATTTTCTTTTAAAGGCATTTCCAGTATGTACATTTGACAGTGATTATTACACTTATATCAATATTAACAGTACAATTTTTACAGCATAAAAAAAGCTACATGTGGTCCAAACTCCTGGGTCAAATTGCGTCTTGTCTCCCTGGATGGCCAACGAAAGCACCCACATTCAAAATTGATTTTAGGACTGCTGTGGCCTTACGCCTTTCTAAACACTTTTATACTAATATATTTCCCATAATTTTATACAATGAGATATATATATATATATACATATATACATATATATATAAAATGCAGACCGTGGTGTGGATTCCCAACAGAGTATTTTCTGCATAAATAGTGATTTGAGGAGAGGCCAGTCACATGACTTTGACAAGTCATGTGACGAGATACTTTTTTTTCTCCCCATTCATTAAAATGGGGCTTTGCTTGCTTGGGAGTCTCAAAGCTAGCAAAATTGAGATTTTAAAGCCTACAGAAGGATCATACCACTGTTTCCATAGAATTGTACTTTACGTAGTTTTCTGGTATAAATCATTTATATGTTTTTTTTTGTTTTTTTTTATGTATTGCCATTAACTGGAGGAAACCTAAAAAAAAACATGGAAGGGGCATGCACCAGTTTTCTGGGAGCTGTAATTTCTGACTTTCTTCTAAAAATGCCTGTCTTTTATGCTGAAACTCTGTCTTCCATATGTTTTTGAGTTACTGATCCAGAGATAGGTAGAAGTTACTAAATTGAGGAAAGTGTTCAACAAAGCTGGTCAATAAGACAGCCAGGCCACTAGCAATATCAGAAGAACAGAAGAATAGGGGGATCATTCATGTTTTACTTCAATGGTGGTAGGAGCCTTCTATCCACTATCTATCTATCTATCTATCTATCTATCTATCTATCTATCTATCTATCTATCTATCTATCTATCTATCTATCTATCTATCTATCTATCTATCTATCCAGAGCTTTTTTTCTCAGAAAATAGGTGCAGGAACTCAACCACGACCCCGTTCAGATTTCACAAACAGTAAAAGGGTCTTAAAGGGGCAATAAATACCAGGATTGCATTACATACAGAGTGCAGAGTTCAGGGGGTTACACACAGAGTGCAGAGCTGTCACTTGTAAACACAGAAACCAGACTTCTGTGTTTACAAGTGATTGTGGTGAGCATGCACCAAAGGGTCTGAGCCAGAGGTGGTGGAACTGAGTTCCCCCAAGTTCCCCCTGAAAAAAAGCCCTGTATCTATCTATCTATCTATCTATCTATCTATCTATCTATCTGTCTGTCTGTCTGTCTGTCTGTCTGTATGTCTGTCTGTCTGTCTGTCTGTCTATCTATCTATCTATCTATCTATCTATCTATCTATCTATCTATCTATCTATCTATCTATCTATCTATCTATCTATCTATCTATCTCTATATATCACCTTCAGTACTGAAAGGTACTGTATGTAATGGCAAAGTATGCTGGGGATCTATTGTTGCTGGAGGGGATCTATTGCTTGTTGTTTATTGTTGCTGGGGACGTTTATTGTTGCTGGTTTGCTGGAGGGGGGCTTATGTTGCTGGGGCTAAGCTGTTCCTGGATTGGATTTTCTATTGAGGGAGGGGTCTATTGATGCTGACTGCTGGGATATCTGTGGTTGCTGGAGGGGGTGGGGGGCTATTGCTGCTGGCTGCACAGAATCAATGTTACTGCTTTTGTTGTAATTATTATTACCAAATCCCATACAAATTATTTAGCACTACTAAATTATACTTGGCTCTGTATTCTCTAAGTGGGCAGTTCTGAGAGGAGGGTGGGGGTGAAATCAGGAAACAATGCTTGGAGATGGGTAGGGGGCAGAGACAAGAATGCATCTATTCTCTGAGAATAAAAAGCCCTGTATCTTTTATCTATCTATCTATCTATCTATCTATCTATCTATCTATCTATCTATCTATCTATCTATCTATCTATCTATCTATCTATCTATCTATCTATCTATCTATTCCTATCTATCTATCTATCTATCTATCTATCTATCTATCTATCTATCTATCTATCTATCTATCTATCTATCTATCTAATTATATATTTAACTATCTGTAGATGTGTGTGTTCTGTGCATGCATGCAGACTGTGGGTGTATATACTTAATTGACATAGTTTGAAAGCTATGTATAAATAATGTATATAGACGCTGCTTATCATATGGTGATGTGCTGGATCTCTGTTGACAAGGAAGGTGAAAGAGCGTGATGGTGTTAGCACCGCTTTCACACAAATAACACATTATATGATTACACCCCAGTGTTTATAAAACACAAGGAAATGCTAAAGAAAAGCGCAAAATTAAAACCCTTGCTCCAGACGCCCCTCTTGTTTAATAGTATGGGATGTGACACTTAACACAGCCGGCTAAAATTAACACATTGATGGCATTTTGCTTGGCTCCTTGCAGTGATAATGCTGTTGTCAAATGTGTTTAGTGCACCAAATCTCCTGGAGCCTTCAGCTAGGCAGCCAGCTTTTGACAGATTGAAGGTTCGGTGATAGGCTATCATGACAGATGGAAACTGGCACCAGCGTTCAGCTTTCGCCTATCACAGGGGACCTGCCCCCCCCTTCTTTATTCTTCAGGGCTGAGCATCACAACCCCCCCCCCCTCTCCTTCTGAATGAAAGCAGGGGATGGCATTGTTAAATAGTGCATCTGTGTGAGTTAAGGCTACTTTGATGAAAGCATAAGGCAGACGCTCAGTGAAGAAAAAGACAGCCTTTGCACTAAATGCATTTTACATAGGATTGTGAAGTCCCTTGGGGTGTCCGGGATACAACACTGCTTAAATCCAGACAAAAGGAAAGAAAATAAGACAACTATTAGCTATGATCCCAACACAAATATGTTTATAACAATTAGACCGTGACTGCTGCTTATTGAACAACCAATTATATCCTTATTCCAATGCCATGAAAAATACACCTGTCTTGTCTTGCATTCTAGTCTACCTTGCCAGGAAAGCATTTTCCCCTGTTTCAAGGTTAATCAAATAATTTGAAGGACATGCCTGATTTTTGTTTAAAACAAAATATAAGCAATTTGAATCCAAACAGAGCATGGAGGGGGAAATAATTTGCCATATTATATTAGAAACAAAATGTTAACATTTTAATTTAAATCTAAAATGATATTTATAACTATTATAGTAAATATGTAGGAGTGGTTGGGTATTTTACACTGGCCTATTAAGCCAACAATCTTATTAAACACCCAAAGAGCCTTAAGTGAACCTGTCTACAACAGCAAATCAAGATGTAAACGCGTAGAAAACAGATAACATATTTTTGTAGAATATGGTACTGCTATATTTTGTAATTGAATAATTCTGTTAGGGATCGAGAACAGAACAATGTCAAAAACAACATCAATCGAAGGCTTTGGAGTTTTCTCTGCCGGTTACTCAGCAATGCCACAATAAATGAAAAATTACCATAAATGAAACATATAATTTAATTATTAATTAAACATTTAATCTGCTTGAGAATGCTTTAATCATGCCCTATATGTGACAATTCACTTTATGTAAGTGAGACATAAAGTACCTTTTGATTGCATTGTGTTAGAATAAACATTGTTATATAAACCATAATGCTTTAGTAAATTGCATCCCTAATTTTTTGTGAACATTTGTAACCTATTAAAACCTTTATTTAATAAGGCAAGGGGGGTGTCCATTGCAAAGTTCAGTAACTCCTGGCCGCCTATTCAAATTCCTCTTTCTTTATTTAAATTGGTCTAGCCCTTTTAAAGTAGTTGTAATCTCAATCCCTAAAATCACATATAAGAATTAACAGTATTATTTCAGAAGTAATTTTTTAATATGTGAAAATCTGCAGCTTTCAGTAAAATAATACCTGTTGATTCTGCCATAAAGGTCTTTGCTGAGGCACTTCCTGTTTTAAAGTGACAACACACAGTCCTTGTTTCTGGGGAACAAATGGAAAAAGAAAATATGGATAGCCGCACTCCAAAAAACCTTGATGATTGTCTTTATTTTAAAAAAGGAAAAATGCACTACAAGTCACAGCACACTACACGGGAGTAAAACACCTGACGCATTTCGCACTATAAATTAGTGCTTAATCATAGCTGGGGTGGGACCCTGAGAGAGGGAAAAAAAGGAGGGGGAGATACAGGCCCTGACTCCAAATACCAAAATTGCAAATATCAAAATAGCACAGTCCCTGTCTTCGTGTTGTGCTTATGCACTGTCATCCTGTTTCAGTGGCCTTTAAAATAAGACAAGTGCCTACAGTATTTTAACATACATAATGCAGACATGTAGCCAGATTCAGAGAGAGTTACGCCGGCGTATCAGTAGATAACTCTGAATCTGCGCTGTCGTAAATTTAAGTGTATTCTCAAATTGAGATACACTTAAATCTAGCTAAGATACGACCGCGGGCGCCGTCGTATCTTAGCTGTCTATTTAGGCCGGCGCTAGGGGCGTGTACGCTGATTTACACCTAGAATGCGTAAATCAGCGAGATACGCCTATTCACGAACGTACGCTTGGCCGTCGCAGTAAAGATACGCCGTTTACGTAAGGCGTTTTCAGGCCTAAAGTTATTCCACCAAAAAGATGGCACAGCCAATGTTAAGTATGGACATCGGAACAGCGTCTAATTTTTTAATTTTTACATCGTTTGCATAAGTCGTCCGTTAATGGGGCTGGGCGTAATTTACGTTCACGTCGAGACCAATACGTCTTTGTGGCGTAATTTGGAGCATGTGCACTAGGATATGTCCACGGACGACGCAAAACGTCAATCACGTCAGGTCAAGATTCATTAGCATAAAACACGCCCACCTCACAATTTCAATTAGGCGCGCTTAGGCCGGCACATTTACGCTACGCCACCGTAACTTAGGACGCAAGTGCTTCGTGAATACAGCACTTGCCTCCCTAACTTACGGCGGCGTAGCGTAAGCTAATGAATCCAGCTAATGGTCTACTGTTGTCACCACGAGAAAACCCACTCTGGGAAGTGTTATACAGTCATTATTCGAGTACATGTAGACAAGAAGTGGCCACAAAAAGGCTTCAGGAGATCAGCAGCAGTGGGATGCAACAAAGGATGAAGAACAAAGTGAACATTAGTATTTTACTTATGAAAACAAAAATTGCTTATGATACACAGCGATTCAGTTAGGATTTACATCTGGTTTAAGCCAGAAATAAAATTACTGTTTTAGTAAATGCCCCTAGTTTTAAAGAAAATTTTGTAAATGAATAAAAATCTTTATTTAATAAATCGAAGTGCTATGTAACGTAACACAAAACAGCCAATTCAAATTCCTCTTTCATTATGTGGACCAGACTATACGCATAAGAAGTAAAACAGGGTTGGCTGTCATGGCTACTTTTACTACCTCGATAATATTTTAAGAAATATATACTTTTTGTGATGTATGTTATTATTATTAGACTTATAATTATTATTATTGTTATTAACCAAACATATATTTGATAATATTGCCCCCTGAGCGCTGACAAATTACTGCTTTTTTTCTTTATTTGAAGTCTGACTTCTGATTTTTGTATTTGGAGCAGCCTAGTAAATCCCATTTGAGGTATGATAATAAGCTCATTGGCTATTGAAGTGGTTTTCCCCAAGGTTCCTTTGTGTGCAAACTCTTCACACTCAATTGACATGTGGACATCATAAAGCTGATGAAATGCTATTGTAATGAACGCGAAGAAGAGGCATCTGCGGGGCCGCAAATGAAGGACCCTCTCCTTTCAACATGCTAATTCACAAAATCTGCTCTCCACTTGTACTCCCTCCGGAGCCTAAATGGATGGCCATCTCCATGAATGCATATTCAAGCATAGCATTAGCCTCAGCAGCAAGTGAGATTCCAGGCGGACCCGGACGGCTTCCTGTTTCAAAGCAGATTATTTTGCATCAAATGTGGTAATGATCTGACAGTTCGTTTGTGAGCAGAATCCTGCAGTCAAGGTTTAATGCATGGACAGACGCAGGTGTGCTGTGAACATCGGCAAGATCTCAAAGACGAAATAAGATCCTCTTGTCATATTATTCAGGTTGAGAAGCATGCAGTTTGGAAGACCTGATCAGCTACATTTATGGAATTAATGCCGTCACATTTAGCACATATTGCAACAAAGGCTCATTAGATGTGCCCACGTTATCCTATGACCTTTCACATTTCAGGGCTGCCTATAAGACCCTTATTACTCCTGTGCTATAAAGGGGAATGTATAAACAAGTATAGGATATTTTCTTACTTTGTAGCTCATTTAAATTATAGCACCGTATGTGAGCTTTCCAAAGAGCCATCAAGCTAATGGTGAATCATCAAGATGCAAATATCAATTTATATGCAATTTTATATGCCCCATGTCAAACCATCATAGTATATAACAGCATGACATAATTACATAGTACCTATCTGTAAGTATTCTATGTATATTAACACTGCTACACAAAGGCGAGAGGCAGGGTGCAAGAGACTGAAAAAACACACACGATTTCTATCTTATTCAGGAGGTACTCAAAGAGTTAGTTCACCTTTACTGCCTATGTAGATAAGTTGTACCTGCAGATAAAAAAAACTGAACAGCTTTGAAAAAGGTTGAATATTGCATTTGTATAGATGTATGCCATTTACATACTTCCTAAAGCCTGCCAAAACAACTACTAGAAGTGTCATCCCAGCCGATTCAAACCCCCTTGCATGTGCTCTCTTTCCTCTGTCACAGTAACTTTGAACACCTAGGAGATAGTGGACCACACATGTGCAGGGGTTTGAGAGTTTTCTCCTGTGATGGTGAGTACTAATGGCTGGAAGTGTCTTGGCAATGCCAGTGCAATGAGGCAGGATGGAATAATGCCATTATTTGGAGCCTCAGCCAGGCTTCAGGAAGTACGTAGATGGCCTACACTTATGACAAGGTTATAGTCCATCTTCAGTCAAAGCTGCACAGTCTATTTATCTACAGGGGTCCTTTACCGGAATTGGTATAGGTAAACTTAACCTTTACAGAGGGACTTTTCTCCCCCCCCGCAACCCCCTTGCTTAATATCTATTGTGCAGCATTTTTCTTGATTCACATACTCTCCTGGCCAGCGGATCCAGTGTTGTTTCACTGCAATCCACTGCTCAGTGTGACAGCCCAGGTGCCAAGGTGCCATGGCTGGCTTGTAGGCAGGTGCCAACTATAGTACTGGGATGCCTGGGTGGGAAAGAGTTAGTTTGGGTTCTGCATTTTCTCCAGGTATCTGTATTCAAGTATTCAAGTCCATGACATATAGTCCATGTTAGATTGTTAGAAAATGCTTATCCCAAGAAGGCTGCCAGCTTACAGAAAGAACAAGAAGAAACTCTGAAACATAAAAACAGCATAGATATCGTTGTCATCCACACTGTCCCGGGAACTAACACCAGGCATCAGGCAGTTCCCGGGACGTGCGGATGATACCGATATCTATGCTGTTTAAGCAGCTCGTTTGTGAGTGTTCCTATTATGGTTTTATTTCATTAAATGTCTTAAACTGCTACAATTAGAAGGCGCTGCTTGTTTTTATGCTCCATAGGAGTGAATGGAGGGTCTGATCAGGTCTCCCTGTCAGTTTTTCAGGTGGACCTGAGCAGACAGCACGTGTGAAAGGGTCCTTATGCTCTTGTTACTCTCTTTTATCTCACTTGGGGAAAATCTCTCAGTCTGAGGGCTATTGTTTATATTCTTAATCCTGCAGGTTGGGTGGGCATGCCTTAAAGAGGTATTGCACTGCATTGCATTGTTCCTGGGCTGAAACGTACTGTTTATCATTAATATATTTTGGTGGTGTCAGCAGGGGTGGGGCTCTGTCTGGTGCCCAGTGATAAACAGAGGACCCAAATATACTAGCGGCTCCGGTAGGGGTTGTGCTACATCTTCATAGAATCAAAGTCTGAATGGGAGATTACTTTAGCTTCAGCATAGTGCTGGGGGATCATTTATCATGTACGTTGAACTAAATATGTATTAGTAAGACAATGATTGAATATATACATTAATGAAACATGTATATACCGTATTTATTGCCCTATTACGCGCTCTGGCGTATAGCGCGCACCCCTAATGTAGCTCTGAAATTCCTGGAAAAAAAATGTTTTATACTTACAGTTTTGGTGTCTTGCAAGGGGGTCCATCGGCGGCCTTGTCCGGTCCGGGGTCCTTCTGCGGCCATCGTGGTGTCCTCCCGCGCTGTCTCCGAGTCGAATCCCCGCTTCCCGCGCTGTGTTTGAACCAGTCCGGTGACATATACCGAGCGCAGTACACTCGGGTATAGTCGGGCAGGCTCGGCTCCTCTCGCGTAAAGGACGTACAGGACGCACAGGACGTGACCGCGAGAGGAGCCGAGCCTGCCTGAGTATACCCGAGTGTACTGCGCTCGGTATATGTCGGCGCAGTGGTTCAAACACGGCACGGGAAGCGGGTATCGGCATATATCACGCACCCACGATTTTGCTCTGATTTTAAGGGCAAAAAAGTGTTCGGTATACGCCGATAAATACGGTATATATATTTTTTTAGAAGATTATGAACTTACATCAAATAAAATGAACTAAAAAAAATTCTGGAAAGACTAGAAACATTCTTGTGTAACCAGATGGTTGGCTGTCCACTGTGCACCAAAACTACTGCATGTTGGCAGCCTGAGCAAGATCTGGAGTGCTGAGTTTGGGAGTGCTGAGTCACTTGGGTGCAGAGCAGAGAGTAGACTAATTGCTGTGTGTGACTGGATGGTGAGCTGCAATATTGCTGGGGCTGGTGAGCTGCTGCTGTGGGGATTTACTATCTGCTGCTAGAGAGAGTGACTGAGCCCTTTAAGAACTGGCCATACAGACATATAGTAGCCTTATTGCTGCCTGCAGGTTGACTGAATTGCACCAATGGTACATTTGGACCACAATGCTAGCCAGTTAAACAGTTAAGACTAAAGACTGTCCCTTTACACCTGCTACACAGAGACCTTCACCTTGTGCTTAAGCTAAGAGGGACCTCTCAGGGGACATTGTACCATATCCGAGCCATTCTCCTAGAGTGCACTCTAGATTAGTTACAGTAATATTATTCACATTGCTGTTAATGTTTATTTACACTGCTTAGTGCTGGTCTTCCTGACTTACAAGTTGATTACAGTCTAGTGGTAAAGATATCTAATTAAAGTCACTGAGGGGTGTTGCCATGATGGCATGCTAGGAGGTAGCAGGATCCGGAGCTGTGCTGGCTGTTTGTCTATAATCCTTGCTCCTGTCTGATTCCTGGGCCTGAATTGCCCTGTTGGTCTCCAGATGCCAGCTAAAACCCGGTACAGGGGAAAGAAGCAATTTTTTTCCGCACGTGGCGGCCCCAGCTGCCGGAGCTCGCAATATGGCGTCGACAACGGGGGTGAAGGAGCAGCCAGATGCCGCACAGCTCAGCTTTCAAGAGGTGATGGCGGCCATCGCTACCTGCCAGGCTGCACTAACTGGCAAAATTGAGGCCGTGCAGCTAGATGTGGGACTCATTCGCCAGGATCTAGACAAGCTCCGTTCGCGGATGTCGGAGATGGAAAGGCGGACTGGCCAGATGGAGGACACTGTCCAGGAACATACTACGTCCCTCCGCACTCTTCAGACGAGGGTCCGGGCCTTGGAGTATAAGGTGGACGACACGGAGAACCGGAACAGGAGAAACAATCTTCAGATTGTTGGTCTGCCAAAGGAAGTAGAGGGAAAAAACCCCACAGTGTTTGTGGAGGACCTGCTGAATGGCCTGTTGCCGACGGCTCAATTCTCACCATATTTTACGGTGGAGCATGCCCATCGGATCCCCCCGGTCCCTGGTCCACCTGGAACCCGCCCACGTACTTTTATTTTTTGTATGCTTAACTTCAGGGACCCGGACGAGATACTTCGGGCTGCCCGTAAGGCTGGAGATTTAAAATTCCAAAACAGCACCCTACTTTTCTTCCCTGATTACTTTATGGAGACTCAAAAAGCCCACAGGTCTTTTGATGAGATCAAAGTGGGGCTGCGAGCGCGGAATATTAAGTACAGTGTCCTGTTTCCCGCCAAGCTGAGAGTCCAGGAAGGAGAGACAGTCAGGTTCTTCACTGCTCCCTGGGATGCGGCGGCCTGGCTGGAATCGCTACCTCCCCTCCGTTGAAGGGCGGCTGTTTCTTTAATACCTGGTTCTGGATTCTGTTATGTTTCTTCTAGTTGGGCAGTTTCTCCCTAATCTATCCCGAGTTTGGCTGCTGGACATACTGACCTAAAGCTGGGATTAACGCTGAGTTTTTCCGGCTCATGACTTTGCCAATGGGGTCCTTTTCGGCTCTGCAAGTTACCGACTACGGTCCTGCCGCATTGCCCCTGTACTGCTGCTCTCTGTGCTGCGGGTGGACTTTAGAAGTGCCGTCTGAGGCGCCTGTGGAGGATCTTTTTGGCCTGCTGTCGTCCACCACCCGATCCAGTGGTCCCCGGATGCCCGGGCTTCAGCATCCTGTCTACAGTGGGGGTGGTGGGACTCGCTGTGATGCAGTCGTGAACGTGTCCCCCTTGGGCATCCCTGTGTGCTACCTATCCTCCCGCCTTTTCTATGTGGGGTCCCCAGGCGCTCTAGCTGTATCTCCTTTGTTTATGGGCCAAAGGGCCATGGATGCTGGTCGTTTGGGGACATGGACTTCATGGACCGGATTCAGAGTTGCCGGGTGGGTGCTGGGAGGTTGGGGGAGTGATGGGGTCGGGTGGCTATTGAGGCACGACATCGGCGCCAGGGCTCTGGCTGCTGGCGATCAGCCGTGATAGACTCAGGACTGATGGGCTCTGTTAGCCCTGGATTTTGTAATGTGGAGAACTGCCCTTATTTTATTTTCCTTTTATTTTCCTTTTATGACCTGAATAACTGCCGTAATGCTCTATATGTAGATGACCAATCAACCGTGTACCCCTGGGAGCTCCCAGGAGACTGATGTTATTTTTGCATGCCAGCATCTCTGTTGATCTGCTGGAAGATAAGTTTCGCTCTTAGAGCTCACCCTCATTGGATTTTTTTATTTTTTGTTCATGTTGAGGTTCGGGGCTATGAAGCATCGCCACACTTTGTTGGGGGTGTGGGGTGGGAGAGGCAAGTTTCTGCCGTTGCAGACCTTGGGGGACTTTTTTATTGTTTTCTTATGTCAGGAGTTGATTTGCTGCAATTTTAGATGTGCTGCCTTGTATGTATACTGTGCTTACTGTACTATGTCTCATGATCTGCTTCTCAGCCTGAGGGGGAAAAGTGTGTTGGCCTGATTATCTGCTCCTGTGGTCTGGTGTGGGTGGGGGGGGGGGGGTCTGTGGACCATGTCCAATTTATCCAATGTGTGACCTATGGCGACTATCTCTATAATCTCCTGGAATGTCCGGGGCCTCAACTCTGCCAGTAAAAGGTTGTTAGTTCTTAAATACCTTCAGAGATATAACCCTCACATATGTATCCTCCAAGAGACACACCTATTGGGTAACAGGATCCTTGGTCTGCGAAGGGCGTGGGTGGGGGCGCATTACCACGCCACTTATCCTATCCTACATATGCCAGGGGGGTAAGCTTATTGGTCCGCAGGTCCCTCCCTTTTCGGGTGCTGGAGCCTGTATTTAAAAAGGTATTAAAGTTTTTAGAAAGTAACTATAGACCTGTTAGTTTAACTTCTATAGTTGGGAAGATTGGAGAGTTTAATAAAAGACCACATAGAATAGTTCTTGCTAGAAAAATATATTTTAACCACTTACAGCCCAGCCTATAGCAAAATGGCGGCTGGAAAGTGGTTAAGTTATCCTGACTGGGCGCCATATGACGTCCAACAGAATAATCCGCAATTGTGGCGATCGGTGGTGTGGTGTGTTACTCTGACACACCACATCTACAATCATGGTACAGAGCCTCTGATGGAGGCTCTTTACCACGTGATCAGCTGTGACCCGAAGAGCGTGATTACCCAAAGAGCGTGGCCTAAGCACTAACCAGTATTCACCTGAGTTCCTGATGGTGGAGATGGGTTTTGCTGCAGATTAGTACCAGGTTGTAGTGCTCAGGATCGCCCCATCTGGAGGTGAGCAAGTCAGGGTTCAGCAGCAGATATAGCAGGTAGGGATACAGCAGAAGCATAGTCAGTAAACAAGTCAAAGCTCAGTACAAAGTGGTTCTAGGTTGGGATCAAGCAGAATTGTAGTTGAGGAACAAGCCAAAGGTCAGTGATGAGTAGTAGTAGAGATAAGCACAGCTACAGGTACACAAAGTAAGAAAGATATTGACTGGAGAGAGTGCAACAATTTGGCAAACAGGAAGTGCAAAGGCATGGCTTGACTAGGAAGTTCGTGGGAGGAGCAAGGAGTTCAAAGTTCAGTAGAAACAAGGTACAAAACAAGATTATCCAAGGGTTCAGACAGAAGGATGCTGCCCAGAATCTCAGGTGGCTCAGCAAATAGAGCTACTGCTGGGCGCAAAAGAGGTCATGGGTTCTGATCCTGGTCCTGACAGCTTGACAGCTTGACAGCACCCCTGCATCTCATTTTAAGCCCTTGCTCAGCTATACCCCATTCACTTCAAAGTGAAAACCAATAAAAATCTTGTGTATGGACTCTCCACTAAAGTGAATATAGAATTTGCTGAAAGTGTACTGGGAAAAGTTGCCTTAAAAATGAAAAGTACACTCAAATTAATTTATTCTTTAAAAAAGAAACAAAAGTGGGAAGTAAGCTGTTAATTTAGAGCATACAGGAACACCATCACTAACATAGTTAGAGGTAGTGACATCAATTAAACCATGTCCATTGTGAGAGACATCACACCAGATGTTCATCTTAGTAAGGCTGGCTTGAAAAGCACATTATTTTTGTAAAGATTTTATGATTTAAGAACATGGCAGATTGTGATGATAATTGGACAATTATTTCATATTGTTAAAGTAAAGTAGAAAATACTGTTTGTCTTTCAGATGTGATCATGTCAGAACTAGTTAGCTGTATTTTGTTCAATTTACTTTGTAATGTAATTGGGTTTTCATGCTTATTCTATTAAATGATTTCAAAGACTAAGTTTTGCTAAAATAAAAAAAACTGAAAAATCAACACAGGGAACATTACTAAAAGTCCCTTTTACTGATTCTTCTTCTTTTAGGAGAAATCTTCCTCCATCCTACCCACCCCGCCCCACAACTGCCATAATCTTTTGGTGTGCCCCGAGTTAATAGAGCTAAAGGGCTGTCAGGAGATCTCATCAAGAGGGTTTTACTATGTCCACCTTTTGCTGGCAGATCTGCCATTCATAAAAGCTGTACTACAGCTTCTATGAAAGACACAGGATAGTACAGTACAACTAATAGCGAATCTAGAAAGAAAGGGCAGATATAGTCAAACTCTCTTGATGAGAGCTCCTGACAGCCTATTATTTGTAATAACCCCCACTGCATACAATGACTACACAGTGGAAGGGCGGGGTTGGGAAACAGGAGGGTTTCTCCCACAATAAGAATCAGCACAAGGGACACATCATTATGTAATTTATTTCCCCTGTGCTCATTTTTAAGGTTTTGACTTTAGCTAAAGATAGGCTTTAAGAAATTTTCATGAAAAGTAAAAAGTTGTTATATTTGTTTGATACTTATTTGTGTAGTTTTCATGGAATAGAATAGGTAATTGGTTAAATGATCAGGCAAGTAGTAACTGTAATTTGCAGTTTACTAAACAAGTGCAAAGTCTAAAGCAAAATTGCAAATTCCGACGCAGTGACGTAAAACACTACAATGAGCCGGAAAAAATTAAGTTCAATGCTTCCGAGCATGCGTCGACTTGATTCTGAGCATGCATGGATTTGTCTCCGATGGAGTTTCACACAGACGATCGGATTTTTCTATCGGTTTTTTATCCATAGGAAAAATTAAAAACATGTTATATTTTTTAACACCGATGGGGCCCACACACGATCGGTTTGTCCAATGAAAACAGTCCACAGGTCTGTTTTCATCAGACAAACCGATCGTGTGTGCACGGCTTTATACTTCTCCCAGACAGCACTGTGTTTTACAATGGCTGGTTGTTATTGAGAAGTGCCCAATTGATTTTCTCAAGTGTGTGCAATTTGTATTAGTTTTTAATAAAGTTTACTAGTGGTGAACACTATAGTCTGCTTTTTTTTTTCTTTTGCCCCTGAAAGATGGATATCCTTACTTTGTTAATATGTTGCTGGAGCTGGGTCTCTGACTTCCACTCCCCAAGCCTTGGTCCAAGTGCCTTTCTAGGTCCTGGTGCCTGATCATATGCTTATGTGACCTTTGTAATGAGGGTACATTTTTGGAGGTGAGTATAAAAAGCCAAAAAGGTTATACTCAGTGAAATGTTCCTATAGTGTATAATGCATGTATAGTTAAAGGGGTTGTAAAGGATTTTTTTTTTTCATAATAAGCATCCTTAAGAGCCGGTTTACACAGGGGCAACACGACTTCCAGTTTGACTTTGGGAGGCAACTTGGACACGACTTGAGTATGAATCATCACAGGGGCGGACTGACAACTCATGGGGCCCCCGGGCAATAGGAGGTTATGGGGCCCCTGGGCAATAGGAGTTTATGGGGCCCCCAGGCAATAGATTATGGGGCCACACAGTATACTCACACGCACATACAGTATACATACACAGTATACATACACACAGAATACACACACACACTGAAAAGATACCGGAGAGGCGGAGAAGCTATAATCTTGGGATTTTAAAAAAAAAACACAGATTTTTACATACTGTCCCTGGTTTTACTGAGGCTGGCAACCCTGATGGGGCCCCCTAGTGGCATGGGGCCCTCGGGCAGTGCCCGAGAGCCCGAATGGTCAGTCCGCCCCTGAATCATCAGGCAACTTACAAGGCAACTTCAAGTTGCCTCCAGGACAGTACAAGGCAACTTCAAGCCACCTTTTTCGGGCGTCCGCGCCGGCCTGTTACAATTTGCGGCAGCCGCGATCTAGGAAAGGCCGCGGCTTCATCTGCGGCCTAGCGGCGCACCGCTTCTACTCCCTCAGAACCTTCCCCTAACTGCCCAAAGGGCCCAGAAAAGCCCCCCCTACCCCTGAAGAGGACCTTTTTTCCCTGCTATCGACCCTGTCCTCCACAGCAGCACCAATCCACCCTATCTTAATAGCCACCTGCCTGGCCCCCACTGCCAGGTCGGCGGCCATCTTGCTACACCCAGCCCCACTCTCCCCTTCTCAATACTATTAGAACTTGATCCAGGGTGCGCCCGATCACCTCTTAAAGGGGTCAGGAAGGAATTTTTTACCCTGTCACAGCATATTGGCACAGCTCGGCCAGGTTTTTTTTTGCCTTCCTCTGGACCAAGTCAGGATAGAGGATTCAGTCAATCCTTGAAAATCCCCCCCCCCCTTGTGGTTCGCAAACATGGTCAATCTGCAATATTCTGCAGAAACCATTTGGGATCTGAGGCGTTTTGCCGCAGTATTACCAGCCATCGCCAAAAAGGCCCTAATAATTGAGCGATTATTGAGGGTCGATCGACGATCGACTATCAATAATCTCCGCCGTTTACCCCAGCCTAAGCCCATTTCATGTGCGTTAATCAACACAAGATCGGCAGTAAAACACAGACTAGAAATCCATGATTTCATTCTACAATACGATTTAGACTGCCTCTTTATTACAGAGAGCTGGCTCACAGCCGACTGTAACACCATTCTAAGTGAACTGGTGCCAGAGAACTATCGTATCATAATGGAAAACAGAATAGGGCAAAGAGGAGGAGGCCTGTCGGTGATCCATAAGATTCATCTTGCGATCACCAAACCAGTCCTCCAGAACCGCCTTCCGTTCATGGAAGCCCTTACTCTACAACTGCAAATAAATTCCGAGGAGACCGTACGGATTCTACTCTGCTATAGACCACCCGGTCCAAAATCGCAGCTGGGAATAAATATAAAGTTAAACACAAAAAAAATTTTTTTTTTTTGATAGGTATCACAAAAGGGAGAAGAGGATAGAGATACATGAAGTGTTTAATTCCTCTCCCCCCCCCCAAGGAAGGGAGGGGGAAAAAAAGAAAGGAAAAAGAGAGAATTTTTTTTTTTTTTTTTCACGAGTGGACTTGAAGGAGAGAAATGTTGATTGACTTTCCCCCCTTAAGAGGAAGGGAAAGGAAGGGAAAATAAAAATAAATGGATTTAATCACTGGGGATAAATATAAAATAAAACACATAAAGATAATTTGATAGGTGTCACGAAAGGGAGAAGAGGATAAAGATACACGTAGTATTTAATTCCTCCTCCCTCCCCCCCCCCCCCTTTTTTTTTTTTTCTCTCTCTTTCTATTGGAGGAGGATGGAGGGAAAGCATGAGAGGAGAGGGAGGATAAAGGAGAGGGAGAAGGATAAAAAGGTGTAAGATAGACCCAAATCGAGAATGTTGTCTTTAATGTTGTTATGTATGTTTAAGTTATGTTGAGTGTACTTAAAGATGAATTTGTTCTGTATAAATTTAACATAAATGTAACTTAATGTGAATTGTGTATGTTTTTAAAAAACTTTTTGAAATGAAATAAAAACAAATAGAAACAAAATCGCAGCTGTTACTATCATTGACGGACTTTATCTCCACCTATACCCTTAATGGCAAACACTTTTTGCTGCTCGGGGATTTCAACCTCTGGGCCAACTCCTCACAAGACCCCGTTGCCGACGCCTGCATTGACCAACTGGAAGGATTAGGGCTACAACAACTAGTATGTGGGCCCACACATGCTTCAGGTCACACACTCGATCTTATTTTTAGACAAAATCTGGAAATAAAAATCTTGGAAAATGAACCGTTGCCATGGACTGATCACCATGCAATTAAATTCATTATTTCAGAAATCCCCCCCTTAACAAAAACATCAAAACCAGTGACAACACACTGGACTAGATGTCAGAAGAAGCTCCACTCGGAACTCTTCAAAACCACGTTAAGGGAAAAAATAAAAACAATTCAGCCGCACCAAACGGCCGAAGAAACACTGGATGCCATAAATGCAGCCCTATTACAGTCTGCTGACTTAATAGCGCTGAAACGTAAAACTTGCATCCGAAAAAATTCCTCCAGCTGGTTCAACAACCAACTGGCGTTACTGAAGCAAGAGCGCAGAAGGGCGGAAGCCGCCTGGAAAAGAAGCTCCTCAGAGGAAAACCACTCCCTCTACAAAGCAGTATCAAGAAAATACCACAAAGAAATCTGCAAAGCCAAGAAAAATTATTTTTCCAAGGCTATCAACAGTGCCCTCAACCGCCCCCGCAAACTCTTCAAGCTGGTCTCTCAGACCATGAATCCAGGTTGTCTTGAAGTCCCCAACTCTGACACCCAAGAATTTTGCAATGATTTATCGGATTACTTCATTAATAAAATTGGGGAAATCCGAGAAAGCATTCAGCAAAACAATACCCCCCTTAACTCCCCCCGCAATTGTTCACACAATACCCACAACAATCCACCACAATCAGGTAAGTTCACGCTGGAACCCATCTCTATCCATGCCACAAAGAATATCATCGGTGCTTTGCGTAACGGCACAGGACCGAATGATATCATCCCCACTAAACTGCTGAAGGAATGCGCCGACATCCTGGCACCTCCTATCACGCAGCTTACAAACCAATCTTTCAAGGAGGGCATAGTGCCCTCTAAGTTGAAAGAGGGCATAATCCAACCCATCTTGAAGAAACCCACACTGGACCCCAAGGACCCACTCCACCGCCGTCCCATAACATGCCTAAATGTACTCTCAAAGGTAATGTAAAAAGTAGTGCTGCAACAGCTGCAACAGCATCTAGATACCCACAACCTACTTGATCCATTCCAATCTGGCTTCTGTCCCGGACACGGGACGGAAACAGCATTGCTCAAAATATGGGACGACGCTCTCGAGGCCGCAGACGAGGAAGAATCTTGTCTTCTGCTTCTGTTGGACCTAAGCGCAGCTTTTGACACGGTAGACCACAAACTATTATTGACACGGCTAACTGAAGTAGCCAGAGTCGCAGAGGGTGATTTATCTTGGTTCTCCTCTTTTTTGGAAAACTGATCTCAAACAGTGAAGTTAGGACCCTTCACTTCTGAGAAACGCACAGTATCGTGCGGAGTCCCTCAAGGATCACCTCTGTCGCCGGTGTTATTCAACATCTATCTTTGTCCTCTTTTTGAAATCATCAGCAGCCAAAAAATGCTCTATCACTCATATGCAGATGACACACAACTATATTTCCGCATTTGCAATAGAAAGGATCACCACCTCAATCTAGAGACATGTCTCTCTTTGATAGAGAACTGGATGACAAAGAGTTACCTTAAACTCAACGGAGCAAAAACAGAACTTCTCCTCTTTCACGCTAAACGGACGGATCAACATGCAACACCGTGGATACCCCCGCCCATTCTGGGCAAAATCATCTACCCTAGCGCCAAAGTCAAAAGTCTCTGGGTCATCTTCGACTCCAACATGACAATGGACGCACAAATAGGGTCTGTAGTCAGCGGTTCTCACCATCTGCTGCGCCTACTACGTAGACTGACCCCTTTTATTCCCAAAGAAGACATAGCAGTCGTAGTGGGATCAATTGTGAACTCCAGACTGGACTATGCGAATGCCCTTTACCTCGGACTCCCAAAGTACCAAATCGCTCGTCTGCAAGTCATTCAAAACACGGCCGCCAGACTTGTCACTGGGAAAAAACCCTGGGAATCTATCTCACCTTCACTGAGAACCCTTCACTGGTTGCCAGTAAAAGACAGAATCACGTTTAAAGCACTCTGTCTAACTCATAGATGTATCCATGGGAATGCTCCCCATTATCTATGCGAAAAAATAAAAGCCCATAATCCCAATCGCGTTCTGCGATCCACCAATCAAAATCTTCTTCAGATACCGAAAGCCAACTACAAGTCCAAAGGAGAAAGAAGATTTGCGGTCCAAGGTCCCAGACTATGGAACGCTTTACCAACCAGCGTTCGGTTGGAGGAAAACCACTTAGCCTTCAGGAAAAAGATCAAAACTCATCTCTTTTGATATCAAAGGAGACAGGTACATCAAGCGCCCAGAGGCGATTCAGTTCGCATGTGTCGCGCTATATAAGTTTTTCATTCATTCATTCATTCAAGCCCACAACCCTTACAATTATAAAAAATAGATCACATGCCTCAGCTCCAAAATAACAGAATTCACAACAACCTTTTAATGATTTTGAACCCTAGAATACCAGTAACAAAACTACATACTGGTACATCAAAGACACCTTGTCTAAAAACCTCTCTGGGACCTATACAGGTCCCAACTTATAGGTTGACCCAATTGAACAGACTATAGAGTCTGTATATTTCTATGTTAGGCCATTGGAGGGAATTGCAGTTCTAATATGAAGTTAACTAATTGTCTGCTAGCTGTCCCCTGCCACAAACTTTATTTCCACAAGAAGGGTTACCCACAGACTCTTCTTTAGTCCCTACACCCCAATCCAACCTCCAAAAAAAATGGATGAAAAGAGGTGTGGGGGGAGTCCAAACATGCACAGAAAGAGCAAAGTAAGGAAATTGTAAAAAATATTCAACTTATTCTCACACATTCTGTCAGATAATGAATTTTCCCTTTTGAGCCAAGGGTTGTATTCGCTCCTACCACCCAACCCAATCCCTTTACAATTTTCAAAGATTTGAACATTTGAAAATTTGAAATGTAACCCATAAACACTATTATAACATACAATCCTATAGGCCTAGTAGTGAGGTTGAGACAGATGGGATCATCATTCAAGATGATTCCTATATTTCTTATGATGAGGTTGATATAGAGGCACTAGCCAATGTGCAGGTACTTTGGACTGGAAATGAGGATATAAATCTGGCCTTACTTTCCCACCAGCCTTCACACTCTCCCCCGTTAAACATACTTCTTTTGGATCCAAGTCTGTATTTCATCCCACTCTCGCTAAGACCCCGTACACACGGTCTGACAAAACCGATGAGAATGGACCGAGGTTCTGTTTTATCGGTCCAAACCGACCGTGTGTTTAGCCCATCGGTCTGTTTTCCTTCGGTCCAAAATTTTAAAACATGCTTCAAAACCGAACCGATGGACCGCTCCCCGATTGGTCCAAACCTATGGTTAGTACAGAAAAGCATCGGTTCAAAACCTGCGCATGCTCAGAATCAAGTCGACACATGCTTGGAAGCATTGAACTTTGTTTTATTCAGCACGTCGTGTGTTTGACGTCACCGCGTTCTGACCCGATCAGTTTTTGGAACGATGGTGTGTACGCATATCAAGCCGTCAGGCCACTTCAGCGGTGAACCAATGAAAACGGTCCATCGGACCATTCTCATCGGTTTGGAATGACCGTGTGTACAAGGCCTAAGAGTCTTTATCTTGAAGCCTTTTACCCAGTAGTCTATTTTCATTTGGTTCATATGTGTCAAAAAGAAGCATCCAAATCACATGTGAAACAGGCTAATCTCAATCCCAAATAATGCATAGAAATGTGGCCCAAGACCACAACATCATCATAAAACTGCCTGATAAGGGAGAGGGTATCGTCCTACAGAATAGAACTGATTATTTAGAAGAAGCTCACTATTTACTGTAAGATAATAATACCTCTGTGAGATTGCAACATCACCAGGGCCTTAGAAAAAGAGGTGATCAACAAAACAGAGGCAGCCTTTTTCACAAAGAATTCTATGTGGAACCATATTTTTATCATCTGCCAAAAATACATAAACACCAGTGCCATCCCCCCATGCCGCCCAATTGTTGGCTAGCATAACTAACAGTTCCTCACTTTATGTTGATATTTTCTTACAACTGCCAGCACAATCCTTGCCCTCATATATTCAGGATGGTGTTTAGCCCTTGGAACTATTACAACCATACTTTTGGGAGCCCACTTGTCAGTGGGTCTCAATATATGTATGTGTACAGCTAGGCCACATCGCATCAGTATCAGGGAAGTTCAATATTGTCTAGCTAGTGACTCCTTTCTCCCTTCTCAACCATAGAAGGGCTATTTTTATTCTTGAAGCAACCAAATTCTAGCATAACTATTTCCAATTGGTTGCTGAGTACCATCTACAGAAGACTGGCACAGCCATGAGGGCTAATTTCACCCCCAGCCATGCCAATCTCACATTGGAGTTGTGGGAAGTAACCCTTATTCAGCTCAGCTATGGTTGCTATATTGATGACTTGGTGATAATTTGGGATGGGCCAAAATCCTCTCTCAAAGAATTTGTCACCTAATGTAACAACGATGATTTGGGGTTCTCTTTCACATCTGATGCTATCTGCTAACACCTTAGCTTTTCTCGATCTACAACTGAGTCATGCAAAAATGATAACAGGGAATTTTTTTTACATTACACCAGTTGCCTTGCCATCATCCCAGATGGATTAAAAATATCCTGAAAAGCCAATTCTATCGGCTTAGACACAACTGTACAAAAGACAACAAAGTTTACTGTCAAAATATATCGCTGTGACCTTATAGAAGAAGCTTATTCTTTCTACCTTACCAGTGAGACCCTCTAGGATTACTAACCCTGATAACAATCCACGAGTCAGATTTATAACCCAGTTACATGGCCAATATTAGAAAATGGAAAATTGGTTCATTTTACTCTGAGACCTCCACCTAAAAACTTTCATCACTGATAAACCCAAAGTGGCAAATGGGAAAGTTCCCAACATTTAGAGCAGGGTGCCCCAAGCAAAATTAAATCTATGAAATCTAAGACTGGGATAGGATTAACTTTTTTTGAATTAAAGGCTATGTTTCAGTGCAAGGAATTGAAATGTCTAACTTGCAAACATGTGCAACATGGTTAAAAACAGTTTACAGCAAAAGTTAAGACATACAACATCCACTCCTTCTACAACTGTTCTACACAGTTCGTAGTATTTTGTCTCTGCTGTCCATGTGGTCTATTATATATTAGACATGTGCATTCGTTATCGCCCGAATGCATTTTCATCCAAATTTTGGGGATTTTCGTGTTCATTTTAAGAAAAGAATAACGAACACGCAGAATCCGAAATCCGAAAAATCCAAAAAATGCTTTGTTTTCGAATGCATTCAATTTTTGTATCGTTGCGACAACAGTTCAATATAGATAGATAGAAGATTCGACATGACGGTGACAATAGCGATCTGTGTCTATCGAATCTGTGGTCGAAAATGTCATAGAGAGAAAAGATTCAACATTATAGAGATAATAGTAAAAGAGCTCTTAGGCCTCGTACACACGATAGGTTAACCAGAGGACAACGGTCTGAAGGACCGTTTTCATTGGTCAAAACCGATCGTGTGTGGGCCCCATAGGTTATTTAACCATAAATTAAAAAAAAGCCAACTTGCTTTAAAATTAACCTATGGATTCCTAATCGATAGGTCAAAACCGATCGTTAGTAGGCACGACCATCGGTTAAAAATCCACGCATGCTCAGAATCAAGTCGACGCATGCTTGGAAGCATTGAACTTAGTTTTTTTCAGCACGTCGTTGTGTTTTACGTCACCTTCAGACGAAGCAGCTAAAAACATATGATCGCCAAGAGCAGACATTTACCGTCAAATGCTCCGCCCATAGGCTATAGAAGAATTCTAACGTTTGACTAGTAATAAAAATGTATAATTATAGTTAATACTAGTCAAACAACATTAGAATTCTACTATAGCTTGTGGGCGGAGCATTCGACCGGAAATGTACGATTGCGGCGTCGGACACTATAAGCCTTCAATTGACAGATTCAACCTTAATTAATTCGGATTTTTGGACGAATGCATATTTTATCTAAACAAGATAAATAAAAACTAATTTCGGGAGTAACTAAATCAATTTATTTTTCAGAGGAAACCAAAATCCCGAAAAACAAAATATTTCAGTGTGCACATGTCTATTTTATATATAGGCAGGACCATTAAAACCCTTAGAAAAAGATTTGGGGAACATTGGCTAAGAGTGCTAAGAGTGCTACGATAAACATAGTGTACCTAGAAATTTCTTGGTGTTTCACAAAAAATTCTCACAGGGCCTCCGAGTGTGGGTTATAGAATCGATCTCTAGTAATATCCTCCAGCTGAACATTTTAAGAGACTTTGTCAGCAGGAGACCTACTCGATTTATACTATTGGTTACACTTACTCCTGGAGGTCTAAATGAAGAGAAAAAGATCAGTACAGTTATATAATATTGTAGCACGTTTATAATTTCTCAGCTGATTTTTACATATCTTGTTTTTACACACTAAGGTATGGGTAACTCATTGAGTTGAATTGAATGGGAGACCTTCAATGGATTTATTTCTCTTTCAGCTTTATACCTTTAAACATTTTTTAAATGCATTCTTCCACTGATACATATCCCTTACGAATATACACATATGCACATATGTGTACATGTGGAGTTTTTTTTTATCCATAGGTTTTAAAAAAAATAGCATAATAATATTATTATTAGTATTTCTCTATTTACACATTCTATCCCCTCCTCTGTTTTTCATTATGTATGAATTATTCATTTATTCATATTTTTCATTGTTTATTTAGTGAATGACCCCATATTGAGACATCTAGAAATTATTTCTTTGTTTCCCTCTCTCTTAAAATTGTCCCCTTTAATTAGGGATCTATCGTAAAACAACCTTAGGTAATTGAACACACAAGTTTAATTAGTCCTATGATCATGACAGTGTTAAGTAGGCGGGTACCAATTTAATATGCCAAAACCTAATACCCAGTTTGTTCTTATTTTTATTGTTTTTATCATTCTTGTTTTTTTTACTTTTTGCTAAGCTCTGTAGTTTGTCTGTTGCTTTGCAATATAAATACCATCCCTCTTGTATATCTTTATGGCTTAAGAAAGAAGCTGTTTCATTCCAAAATGCATAGACATGCCTTCCGCTGTTGTTCCTCCCATGTGTGATATAATTTCCAGGCTTGAACCCCCCATGTGCTCCAAGGTGGTTCTGGGATCTCTAAGTTTGGTGGTCAGCACTCTTCCACCTATTTGCCGACTGTATACGTTTTTCGATCTTCTATGTGCACACCATTGGGTTGATCCACAGGATGGCATGTTGATGAGAATTGCTATTTTTTTGTTTCAAACAAAGTGAGTTACCATTTGTCATTTTAAATAAAAGATACCTTACGTACTGCACATAACTGGGGCCCCTGCCTTTTTTCTTTTACAGATTTTTTTTAGCACATTTGTTTTGAAAAAAGGAGATTTTTGCACTTTTTGATTCACTTGGGACTATTTGCAATATTTGAACACAGTATTTTTGTGAAATTTGTGAGAACATTCCGATGCCCTCAATTGCACATACACACACTTTAATGGTAGGTTTCAAATATTTTGGATGTTTTTCACAGACTTTTAACTATTTTTTCAGTGCAGGATATATACATTTTAGGCTACGAAAGCTGTAGAAACATGGACTCTTTACAACACAGTCTCTGTGGCCCAATCGTTGCAACATTGTAACACTGTCTCTGTAGCTCAAAAATTGTGGCAATCCATAATCTCTCTAAGACTTATTAACAACAAAGAGTCAAGCTGATAATAACCACATTAGTAAAACAAATCAGAACATGAGCAGCTACTTGCAAGTATCCTCATAAACAGAAAACTTCTCAATGAAGCCCAAGGTAGATCTGGTAACACTAGTGATCAGCTGGAGGGATCCAAGGACAAAAGTCCAGCCCACTGGAACTGCAGTACTCTAGTAGCAATTGGGAAGTGCTCCCCACAGGGGATGCTGCATGCTATCAGACAGTGGTCTGGCTGCGCACACATTGATCATTCCTCACATCCTTCTGAACTGCTGAAGGAGGGAAGATACAAGATATGCGCTGTGAATCAATAAAGTGAAGTATTGTGAACAAACACAAAAATTACCACCATGTGATTAAATAAACATATCAACATATTGTGAAACCAAATTCATTAGAAAATTATTCATCAAAAAATAATAATTATCCAAAAAAAAAAAAAAAAATTCCATAATAAAAAATATATACATATAAAGTGTCCTGTTTTTTTTTTTTTTTCATTTCAATCCATGTTCAAATCTTTCTAGAAAATCAAGTAAACCACTTCCAGTGAAAGAATATTTTCAATCTGGTTTTCCAAATACTGTATAAATAAATGTGCTGCTTACCAGATCCCAATAATCTCCAAGTTATAAGAGATCATATATCGCATGAGGTGAACAGATATGTGGATTCCACCTGTATGTAACCCGACCTCATCGATGGATCAATCCAGCAGCCTCCTAAATAGCTTCCTTGCCCTGCATCCTCCAGCCTGGACTCGCTGGTTGCTCTCCACTCTGTGTATGTGTAGGGTTTAAACATAGGGAAGACTCATCCCATAATACGTTTACAAAAAGGTTTATTAAAGCTAAAATAATGTACTAACAATACAAAATGTAGGCAATAGGGAGGGTAATCCAACCAAGAGATCATCAACACGTATGCCTTAATAGGCTATTTTTGGGAATAGATCCTCAATTCCCAGAAGTAGCCTATTAATGGGCAACCATGTTGGAAAGAGATAGGAGCTGTGATGTGATGATCCATACTTGTTGATGATCTATTGGTTGGCTTACCCTCCCTATTGTCTAAATGTATCCTAGTTGCTGTAACCTTCTTGTAAACGTATTATGTTCTGAGTCTTCCCTATGTTTAAACCCTAATAAACCTTTTTGTAAATGTATTATGTTTAAACCCCACACATACACCAAGTGGAGAGCAACAAGCGAGTCCAGGCTGGAGTGTTCAAGGTGGGGAAGCTAATTAGGAGGCTGCTGGATTGATCCATTGAGGAGGTCGGGTTACATACAGGATGAATCCACATATCTGTCCACCTTGCGATATATGATCTCTTATAACTTGGAGATCATTGGGATCTGGTAAGCGGCACATTTAATTATATTTGGAAACAAGGATAGAAAATATGAAAAGTGAGGCATGCAATGGGCACAGCGAGGCATGCAATGAACACAGTGAGGCATGCAATGGGGACAGTGAGGCTGCAATGGGCACAGTGAGACATGCAATGGGCACAGTGAGGTATGCAATGGGCACAGTAAGGCATGCAATTTGCACGGTGGGGCATGCAATGGGCACAGTGAGGCTGCAAATGGGCACAGTGAAGTTGCAAATGGGCACAGTGAAGTTGCAAATGGGCACAGTGAAGCTACAAATTAGCACAGTGATGCTGAAAATGGGCACTGTTGACCCTCTTTTTCACTTACAGTAGCTGCTGCATTTCCTACCCTAGGCTTATACTCAAGGTAATAAGTTTTCTCTTTTTTTGTGGTAAAATTAGGTGCCTCGGCTTATATTCGGGTCAGCTTATACTTGAGTATATACGCCAATTTGGTTTCACAATATGCTATTATGTTCATTTAATCACATGGTGGTAATTTTTGTGTTTGTTCACAATACTTCACTTAATTGATTCACATGAGACAGCACATATCTTTATATTTTGAGCACTGTATCTCCATCTCCTCATATTCAAGGAGTGGTAAAAGTGCATCAGTCTTACCTATATTTAGCGCAAGGTTTTTCTATACTATTTCTATTTATTTACTTATACTATGATTGAAAAGGAGTTTGAGAAGCCTGTGCCTGCATCTGAGTATAGTGAGTTATAGGGCACTCTACTACATGAACTGCAGCCCACTTTTTAAAGCTTAATGCCAGGAAATGTTATTGTAGCTCTCAGTTTGGGCAAAACCTAGAAGTGGTGAGAGTCAGTGGTTTTATTCCAAAATCACAAAGGACATTTCCGTTTTCCCAAATAATCTTCTAAAAATATAGGGGCAGATCCTCGTACAGCAGCGCATCTGTACGCCGGGCGCAGCATATCTAAGATACACTACACCGCAGTAACTTATTTATTTTATTTTGAATCCACAAAGAATTTGCGCCGTAAGTTACGGCAGCGTAGTGTATCTCTGGCGGCGTAAGAGCGGAGAATTCAAATGGATGTATCGGGGGCGTGTTTTATGTAAATACGTTGTGACCCGACGTAAACAACGTTTTACCTGGGGGTATCCCAGTGCGCATGCTCTAAATTTGACCGGAAGAAGCCAATGCTGACGTCATTCTACGCAAATTCCTATTCGCGAACGACTTACGCAAACAACGTAAAAAATTCTAAATTGTACGTGGGAACGACGGACATACTTAACATTGAGTACGCCACCATATAGCACCTTTAACTATACGCCGGAAAAAGCCGAACGAAAACGACGTAAAAAAATGCGCCGGCCGGACGTACGTTCGTGGATCGCCGTAAATAGCTAATTTGCATACTCGACACGGATTTCGACGGAAACGCCACCTAGCGGCCGCCGAAAAATTGCATCTAAGATCCAACGGCGTACTAAGACGTACGCCTGTCAGATCGATCCCAGATGCCGTTGTATCTTGTTTTGTGGAAAATTTAAAATTACGCCGGCGTATCAATAGATACGCCGGCGTAATCGTTTTGTGGATCTGCACCATACTCTTTTATCAGTGGTCTGTAGTCAGTGTCTAGTGACTACATAAAAAATTAACATGTTAGGTGAAGGTGCTTAAACAATATGATATTTATGTCTTCAAAAATCAAAGTGCAAAATAATCTGCAGGAACACACAAAAAATTGCCCATGGCACCCTCCCATACCTTGCTAACATGCAAGCTAAAATGCATTGTAACGTGGATTATTTTTTAAAAAGGATCATGCACTTCTTTTGTGTGATATTCACATGTAAATGAATGGACCGTCCTAACCTCAATTCAAGAAATTGTGCCAAAACACATACGCATCTGCATTGGTGTGAATGGAAATCAAAGTTTAATATTGTGTACCGAAAATTGCAAAAAATTGTACAAAATACATCAAAAGAAGGGTCAGAAAAAACTGCCACAGATGTAAAAGTATAGATAAACAATTTTGTAATACACAAATCCCCATGTGCAAGAGATCAATGCTCCCCAATAAATACAGGGGGGAGGAGGTTGGCTTTATCAACAGTTTCAGACTAATATGTCACGGACAGTGGTATCCTTGGAATACTGTATGTCCTAAAATTGCTAAATTTGTACACACGAGAAGTTTTTTTATCCTCACCTGAAATTGTCTTTTTTTCACCAGATTAAAGATAAAAAATCTGAAGAAAATGTTTTATAATATAGTTGTATATTGGCACAGACAATTTAAATAAAAAAAACATTTGAGAAAAATCAAAGGAAAACAGAGATTTATATTATATTAATTAAATATAACCATACAGTGCAAAATACCATAATGACATTTCATTCATTAGACCTTGAGTGCCTCATTGATCATATTGTCTGAGCTATGTTGCGTATAACCTCATAGGAAGCCAATTAATTTTTATCCCAGTGCAATATAGGAGAGTTAAATTTAAAGAAGTTTTTATTATAGTGAAAATAATCTTATATATATATATATATATAAATATATACACTGTATATGTATATACACATGTACAGAATTTTCTTTTCCTTTTCTGAACGATGATAATTCAAGCCATTTAACCAGTATTTTCCTGCTCATTTATAATAATATGTTAGGTGAAATATCAGCCCTGCACCTCTAATGTCCATTTGTTGAGTAATCCCAAAATCCTAAAATAAAAATAATGGTATTATCATGCCTGGTGGGCTAGTAGAATACTGTCCCCCTATCAGAGGCGGCTCTTTAATTAGGCAAATTAGGCGGGCGCCTAAGGCCTCCCACTCACAGGGGCCTCGCGGCCGCCTAATTTACCTCTGCTTGAATTTTCTTTACCCATTATGGGCATGGAGGGGCCCCCATGTCTAAGTTTTGCTTAAGGCCTCGCAAAGCCTAGAGCCGCCTCTGCCCCCTATATTACCAGTCAGTATTAACTACTGCTTTAAAAGCTGTGCCTAAAATAGAAGAAGATAGGACTAGTCACCAGTATTGCCGGTAGTCTCCTATTATACCGTGTTCTGTGATGTGTCCCTGTGTGAAGGTGGCCATATTGGTGGAGGATTGGTATTGGAGAGGGTATTATTAGCAGCAGGAAAATAGGAAGAAATTCAGATCCACAGGATCCATTTTTTTACAAGGAATTTTGACTAAAGGGTAGACAGAGAGGTTTTACCTGTAAGTTAACAACTCTTCAGGGGGGAGGGGGGC
The DNA here is from genome assembly GCF_905171775.1 of Rana temporaria. Lineage (NCBI taxonomy): Eukaryota > Metazoa > Chordata > Amphibia > Anura > Ranidae > Rana > Rana temporaria. The sequence continues at coordinate 162,500,854 of NC_053494.1, read as the reverse complement.
AGATACCTGTCAAATACAGGTATTTGCTCCCACTTCCGGGCATAGATCGCCACAGTATTTTTTTTTTAGTTGCGATCAACTTTAAATAAGGCAGTACTGCAATAAAATAATACATGCACACAAAAGGTAGAATACATGTAGTTTGATTACTGGGAATAAAAAACAAAACCCTAATTTTATGTCAAAAGCTAAATCATTTTTTTTCTGGAAAACCTACATTTTTTAAAATGTTATAAAGAAGTCATTGTAAAAGTAATAGTTTCTAATAAACTAAAAAGCAATATAACTGGAAGTTCCACAGAAATGAATGCTAGAATGTGACTCCCCAACTTTTGATCCTTACAACACAGAACATACACGTAAGTAAATTTTAAAACTTTTTAATGATGAAATTAGTAAATAAGTGTCGGGTAAAGTATATTGTCTCAGGTAAATCCTATCCCCTTACATATGTTTCTACAAGAACACCTTTGCTCGAAGCTGAGGCTCATTAATCAGTATTTTTTTCTAGAAATTTACTTAGCAGAAACACTAGAAAATAAAATGGTGGGTTTTGAAATGTTTTATGTCACACGGCATTTACGCATCTTTTTTAACGCAATTTTTTGGGGAATAAATACACGTTATTTAATTTTAATGCACACAAACACAATATAATAACCAATCTTTTAAATGGAGTTACGCCAAGTAAATAGATACCTAACATGCCATGCTGTAAATATGACGGGATGATGCCTGTAGCCACAGGCATCATCCTGGCAAAATGACTTAAAGTCAAATGGCATATATGAACATGATTTGGCGTTAAAGCGGAGTTCCATCATTTTTTTTTTAAGTCAGCAGCTACAAATACTGCAGCTGCTGATTTTTAATATTAGGACACTTACCTGTTCAGGGCGCCTGCGATGTCAGCACCCGAAGCCGATCTGTCCCTCGGCTCTTGGGTGGAGGTGCCACCATCTTTGGTAAGGGAATCAGAAAGTGAAGCCTTGCAGCTTCACTTGCTGGTTCCCTACTGCGCATGCGCAGAAAACAGTGGGGGCGCGGAGAAGGGGCCATCATTGCTAGATACTGCAGTGATCTATGCCCAGAAGTGAGAGCAAATACCTGTATTAGACAGATATCTGCTCCCCCCTGAAAGGTGCCAAATGTGACACCGGGGGGGGGGGGGGGGGGATTCCAAAAAGTGTAAGTTCAATTTTTGGGTGGCACTCCGCTTTAATTGGACAAAAAGAGAACCTCTCTCTCTCTCTCAAGCAAATTGCTAAAGTGGTCTAAAGGTCCAAGGAATCTTTCCCATTAGCCTATAGATAAGAATATCTCTTAGCTCATACAGTAGGTGTTTGTGATATTGTGTTTTTAGCACGACAGCATCGCGCTGATTCTCGGCGACATGGTGCCGAGATCTCGCACTCACTGGAATAGTGACAGCACATTCCAGCAAGCGCGTCATAGAAGCGACAGGAGATCCGACTTGGATTCCCGCCAATTCTTCACGTGTGCGGCGTTTGTTATGAATCCTGACAAACTGTAGCTTTTTCCCTTTGTACTGTATTCGAGGAAGCTGCAGCCAAAACCAAGGCCATTGCTAGGCAAGTCTTATTTAATTTTAATGTGTGCTGGTGCCCTAGTAAATAAATAAATTTGATCCTACAATGCATGGTAATTCATTCAAAGCTGAATTATCAGTCTGGGATGAACAGATTACTTCACAAATATTTACAAATATGTTTTTAAGAGCTTAAGACCAGCATGCTGGAAAATGTATAGCAATGAAGAGATTGTGGTGACATAAAAGATGAAAAAAAAAAAGTTTTTTTTTTTTTATACACTTCAGACTCCAACCGCATAGAGTATGCGTTTGTACGCTCATGTTCTGTTTGCCAGCCCTTAGCGTCTCTAATTTGGTTTCGCATCATTAGTGTGATTCTTTTTCTTTAATTATTTTTCTCTTTCAAATATGTATATTTATTTATATATATATATATATATATATATATATATATATATATATATATATATATATTTTTTTATATGTTGCTCATTCATTATTTGATTTATGAGTAATATGAAATGTTTCAATTTTTTTCTCCTTATCATTGTCCCTCCCTCCCCCTCTCCCCCCCACCCTCCCCCTATCTCACCTCAAATAATCTCGGATGCCTCCTGAAGGTTTTTTTTTTTTTCCCTCTATTTTTAAGTTTTCTCTAGATCTCCTCCCTAAGTTTTTCAGCGCAACTCCAAGATCTCTTAAAAGCCCTCCAGTTATCCCACTTCTTGTCTTGAGCTATATTATTGCCTTCCACTCCTTCTCTCAACTCCTCCATTCTATAGGTTTCTTCCACTGAGTCTATCCATTCCCAGATTGAGGGGCAGTCTATCTCCTGCCATTTTCTCGGTATTATCCTTTTGGCTGCATTGAGTAAATGTGGGACTAGGGTTTTCCGATATTTTTTGATTCCTTCTTCTCCACCATAAAACAGTACCACCCAGGGGTCCAGCTTTACTTTCCCTTTTGTGATCTCTTCAATACATCCCAGGACTTTTTTCCAGAATTCCTCAACTTTAGGGCACTTCCACCACAGGTGGGCCATGGTTCCCGGGAGCCCACATCCCCTCCAACAGTCTCCCGTTTGTCCGTCTTTAAATTTGGATAGTTTATCCGGGGTCATGTACCACCCAGTCATACATTTATAGCTCATCTCAGCTGTGCGACTGTCTACCGCCGAGGAGTGTGCCAGTGTCAACATTTTCTCTATTGTGACCCTATCCCGTTTTGATCCAAGTTCCCTCTCCCATTTTTTAATGAATGGAGGAACATTTCGCTCGCCCGCCTTTAGCAAGATCTTATATAGTTTTGAGATAGTTCCCTTGGCCTTCTCCGATATACATAATTTTTCCAGTTCGGACAACTGCTCTCCTGGCCTCAATGGATGCGGCAATTTTTGGATAAAGTGGGCTAGCTGACGGTATCTCCATTCGTTAATATCAATGTAATTTTTTCCCCCTTTAATTCTTGTAGTGTTACTATGTGTCCGTCTTTAATTACATCTCTTAATTGCATTGTGTCCTTTTTTATCCAATTTCCTCCAATCTGTGTTTTACCCGGTGTGAAATAATCATTATTTTTTAGTGCTAATAATGGTGAGTTAAATTCCTTTTCTATTTTTTTATACATTGTGTCCCAAATTTTTAGTGCATTTTTTGTTATCTCATGTGTGTTCTTATCAAGTGCCCTATATTTGGGTGGGTTCCATATGATCTTATCCAACCTTGCCTTCGACATTTCATTTTCAATATTAACCCACCTTTTTTCATTACTGGCCCTGGCCCACTCCACCACCCTCGACAATACCACAGCATCGTAATATGTTTTGATATCCGGTACAGCTAGTCCCCCCTTATTTTTAGATTGTCTTAGAATCTGGAAAGATATTCTATGTTTCTTATCTCTCCATATGAAGTTCACGATTTGTTTTTTGAGAGCTGAGAAGAGTATTCCAGGCAAGCTTATAGGTATCATCTGAAACTTATAGGTAATTTTTGGTAAAATTACCATTTTACAAAAGTTTATTCGTCCTATCCAAGATATTGATCTATTTTTTATCCTCCCTATTTCTTTCCTAATTTCATTTAGCAAGGGAATGAAATTTATCACGTACATTTTTTTAATTGATTTTGCTAGGAGAATACCGAGATACTTAAGTTCTTTTACCCAAGAGAAGCGGTATTCCATTTTTAGGTCCCTTTCATCTCGTCCGTTAACGTTGATACTCAGAATCTCGGTTTTGGCAACATTGATTTTAAAGTTTGATATTTCTCCGTATAACGTGCATAGGTCTAATAGCTTTGGAATTGAGGTTTTAGGGTCTGTCAGATAGAAGAGGACATCATCTGCAAACGCAGAGAGTTTGTGTTCGTCCTCCCCTATTTTAACTCCTCTTATATCAGGGCACTTGCGTATCTTGGCCAGCAGTGGCTCCAAAGAGAGCACGAACAGGAGTGGGGACAGGGGGCACCCCTGCCTTGTTCCATTTTTCATTATCAGTTCTTGGGATAGGCTGCCGTTTATTTTTATTTTTGCCCTCGGCTCCTGATAGAGGGTCGCTATCCACTCCATCATCCTTTGTCCGAACCCCATTTCTTCCAGGGTTAAAAAAAAAAGTTCTAAGCCAGTGAAAACCTTTTCTCTTTTCTATACAGGCACCTGAAAAAAAAATTTTTTGAACAGTGAGTAGTAGGCAAAAAGAATAAAGCATTCACTTGGAGAAATGCCAAACTCATAGCCTTCATTGTGTGGGATGCAAATCCACCTTGTGTTTGCTTAGTATTAGGCTAATTAAATTCTTACATGAAACATCTACATCAGCCTTTGTACACCCTCAAGCAAATTAATAGTAAAGGGGCTAATGCGCTAAAAACAAAAAAAGACCGGCAATTTTGAAAAACCCCAATATTTTTTACTTTTTGCTATTATAAATATCCACCAAAAAAAGTAAAAAAACGACTTTCTTCATCAGTTTAGGCTGATAATTATTCTTTCACATATACAAAAGAGAACAAGGAAGTGGGACTTTAAATGAAGTATGCGGAGGGTCAAGTGTTGTGTGGCATTATAATTAACATTTCTATAATATATGTAAAAGGGTAGGACATTTGTCTCATAATAATTCATATTTGATAGAAAATTCATATATTACACATATAAATAAATACCCGCATAAAATAAGATATTGAATGAAAAACGTTATTTCATATAGCAGTACATAATTCATGAATAACCCAAAAAATGGATAGCACATGATACATATAGAAAAGCCAAAAATGTAATAGCACATGATTGGAATATAGTCAAGTACATAATACATGAACAGAATCCACGATGCATTTCTAGTTGGTCTAATATAATAACAAGTGTGAAAAAAACAAAAAAACAAAAACAAAAAACAAAAAGGGGGTTGAACACCCTATATAATACTTACAGGGTATCCATGTGCAATTAATACAGTACTGAGGGCCATGGGTATCCCCACATGGGGAACATCTTTTCCGGGAGCTGAGATAGTATGTTAGACGACAGACAACCCAACAGTCAACCCTCCAAAGGACAGTCATGCATCAGGCTGTGATATATGAGTGAGCATGTGTGATTGCAGGGCCAAATTGAGGCTGTAAAAAGTAAATTAAAATGATAAAAGTTAGTGATATATTTATTAAATAAACTGTGTGTAGAACCCTAATAGTTAAAATGGGGCGTGCAAGTGTATGAAATAGAAAGAGAAAAAAATATATATATATAAAAATATAAATAAAAAAAGTAAAACATTGCATGAAAATCATGCAATACCCCGAAGAGGAAAGAGTGAAGGGAAACAAGAAGGCGTGCAGTCTGGGTGATAGAGGAACTCGCAGAGATAGTTACCTGGTGACATTGTACAGAGACAAGCTCTGAGACATGAAGTGCATGTGTGAGGAGAAAAGCCAGAATGTGAACAAGACTCCCAGTGGGGGTATAAGTAGCACCTAACGGTCCCTGGGCTCCTCCCATATATGGTCATGGATAGGAAACCAGCACCCATCGTTGCCTGGAAAAGTAAAGAGTATAGTGCATACAAAGTAAAAGAAAACATACCACTTTTTGGTAAAACTGCATGATCTTCATGCGATTTCTCACCTTTTTATTATTTTCCCAATTTGTGGTATGTTTTCTTTTACTTTGTATCCACTATACTCTTTACTTTTCTAGGCAACGATGGGTGCTGGTTTCCTATCCATGATTATATATTGGAGGAGCTCAGGGAGCTCACTCATATATTACACATGCACACTCATATATTATTACTGTATAAATGTCACTGGCAGAAAAGGGGTTAAGTGTTCCCTAGGGAGGTGTTTCTAACTGTGGGGGGAGTTTAGTGACTGGAGGAGAAGATAGATCTGTCTATCCTCCCCTGACAGAATGGGGATCTGTCTGTTTACATTGGCAGATCCACCGTTCTATCTCTCTCAAGAGCGATCGCGGGTGGCCAGTGGTCATCATGGCCACCAGCCATGCACATCGACTCTGGCATCGTATGCCCCCTAGTGGTCTTAAAGCAGCTGAAATATAATGACGGTGATTCACCCAAAAGAGCCAACCTGCTGCAGTACAACTGCGGCGGCTGGTCCTTAAGAGGTTAATTCTTAGTGGTCAGTTTTGTTTCACAGGTTTTTTGAGGGACGTAACACGTGATATCTTCACGTTTTCCTCAAGCCACGAGTAGTGTCAGGTTGGAGGATTTTCTTAAGCCAATGCCAGAAAGCTGTTTGTTTCTTAAAGCTGTTAGCCATTGAAATGAATGTGAATAGTTTTATGCCACGAAACGCGTCAGGGCGTAGCTACAACAGCGTTACCAGGAACCAGGAAGAGTTTTGCGTTCCACCGCTGACCACGACAGGACCTATCTGCATAGTGCTATCCAGCACGCGCGCGGCCCCTCTGTCCGGAGGATAGCGGTGAACCTTACTCTATTCCTTTATATGTTCATGACAAGTGTAATTTCTGTACGTGCATTTGAAGCGGGATTGTGTAATTTTGGGGGGGGCAACTATTAAACAGGTTTACACTATTGTGGCACCTTTGTTTCTTATATGCCCTGATCGTGATTAACCCCTGCTGTCCCTGGAGAAACAATGAAAGTTTGAGTTGGAGGATTTGATGTTCAAGGCTTTACCTTTTTTGTCTTGTGAAGACTGGGGAGAGGTGTAGGGTGCACTACAATTTCTGTCCTAGGATCACCTATCACCCTTGAAATCTTACTTCTATGTTCAAGGCTTGGTACTTATACCACGCAGTATATACCCCGTCTCTGTTTTCTATTTTTGGATGGAATTTTTTATACATTTTATACTTTTGCAGTTTTATCGTTTTTGCATATGCGTTTTTTGTTTGTTTGACAAATTTGAATAAAGTTTGTCAGCTTTTTGGATTTACACTATGTGGAGGCATTTTGTTTTTTCCACATACCTTCCAAGTTCGGCTTAATCTGATACATCTCTGAGCCCAATATACCGGATTTGATGCTGCAACAGTCAGTCTGATACAGAGGCTCGTCTTCCAGCGGAGAAACGGAGAAACGGAGGTATCCTATAGATCCAGTTCGTATTGTCCTTGGTGTGGTTTAAGCGCAAGCGATCCACCGCCATACGGTGAGCTGGGTCCACTTTGGAGGGTAAGAGTATTAATTTCTTCCCCTGGACAAGATCGTTTTCACTTGGATATCTATCAGACGAACTGTTTCAGAAGCTTACAAGATTTTTATATTTTTATAACTTGATGATTTATGTAGAGGACTGTTTACTTCATTTTTCACAGTTGCTTTTGTTATCACTGATGGTTTATATGCACTAACTTTGCTGCTAGCTGGGAGTGGCCTAAGGGCCCGACATCCTATAGTGCGCTCTGTGCTCACTGCCGGACACTGTGGAGCTCGATTGGCATTTTCCATTGTACACCAGAATTGGCAGATCCGCCACTGGTGCCCCATGCTTTTCACAGATGAGAGCAGGTTCACCCTGAGCATATGTGACAGACGTGAAAGGGTCTGGAGAAGCCGCGGAGAACTTTATGCTGCCTTTAACATCGTTCAGCATGACCGGTTTGGTGGCGGGTCAGTGATGGTCTGGAAAGGCATATCCATGGAGGGACACACAGACTTCTACAGGCTAGACAATGGCAGACAATGGCTAGACAATGGCACCCTGACTGCCATTAGGTATCGGGATGAAATTCTTGGACCCATTGTCAGAACCTACAGCAGAAAGAAATGTTTGGACAGCCGCACTCTGGAAAAACCTTCTTGGTTGCCTTTTATTGATAAAAGTTTTCAAACACGTTTCGCACTACAATCAGTGCTTACTCAATACCCTATTGGAGCGGTGACTATGTTCTCTCTATTGTCAGAACCTACGCTGGTGCAGTGGGTTCTGGGTTCCTCTTGGTGCACGACAATGCCCGGCCTCATGTGGCAAGAGCATGCAGCCAGTTCCAGGAGGATGAAGAAATTGATACCATTGAATAGCCCCCACGCTCACCTGACCTAAATCCAAAAGAACACCTCTGGGAAATTATGTTTCGGTCCATCCGGTGCCGCCAGGTTGCACCTCAGTCTGTTCAGGAGCTCAGTGATGCTCTGGTCCAGATCTGGGAGGAAATACTCCAGGACACCATCCGTCGTCTCATTAGGAGCATGCCCTAATGTTGTCAGGCATGCATACAAACTACTGAGGACCATTTTGAGTTGTTGCAATGAAATTTCAGCAAGATGGACTAGCTTGCTGCATAATTTTTTCACTTTGATTTTCGGGGTGTCTTTGAATTCAGCCCTCTGTAGGTGGATAATTTTCATTTCCATCAAATGATGTGCCATCCTTTCATTCCTAACACATTACTCAGTCCATATCAGTATAGATATTCAGCATGACATTTTTGCCCTTTGAGATCTGATACTAGTCCCTTAAAGTGTTCCTTTAATGTTTTTGAGCAGTGTATATATCTATCTATATGCCATATTACCAAAAGTATTGACACCTGCCTTTACACGCACATGAACTTTAATGACATACCAGTTTTAGTCCGTAGGGTTCAATATTGAGTTGGCCCACCCTTTGCAGCTTAAACAGCTTAAAATTTTCTTGGAAGACTGTCCACAATGTTTAGAAGTCTATGTGAATGTTTGACCATTCTTTTTCAGGTTGAATGTTGCAGAGCAGAGTTCCCCCACCTCTAAAGTCCAGATTCTGTGGCTCCCAGTGGCTCCCACATATCTCAGTGCAGGAAAGGGACATAGGAGATGCAGGTGACCTAGGTGCAGTGCAGTCATGGGAGGGAATCATCCGATGGTAGGCCACATGTACCCTTTGTGATCCCTGTCTGTTGTCTGATGCAGGGATGCCTACACCCTCACTGGAAGATCTTGCAACAGAGAGGCAGAGCCACCTACAGTGTGCAGAAAGGTACTAGGGCCGGCCAGTGGTTCAACTTCAAAGGTAGGACATGTAAAAGATAGTGAAGCTTTTGAGGGGAAGAGACAATAATGTTAGTGGAGGGGGGGGGGTGCGAGCTGAGAAGCGTAGTGAGACTTGGAAAGGGGAAGCAGTGGTAAGGATCTGTAAAAGAGAGCTAAACTCTGCAATCTGTGTGTAGTGTACCCTTGAACTCTGCAATCTATGTATAGTATACCCCTGAATTATGCAATGTGTGAGTAGTGTACCGCTGAACTCTGCATTCTGTACATAGTGCACCCCTTAACTCTGTACTCTGTGTGTAGCACCCCCCCCCTAAATAATGCACTCTGCGTGTAGTGCACCCTTGAATACTGCACTCTGTTTATAGAGCATCTCTGAACTATGCACTTTGTATGTATTACACTTCTCATATTTAAAGGGTAACTCCACATGGGAATTTACTCTTTGTTGCACCTAAGACACTCCCACTGGCCACACACCATCTGATGGAGATCTGTTCGGGGGGGGGGGTTGGGAGAGGGATTGTAGTTAAGTTCCTGCACCTATTCTCTGAGGGGAAAACACACACACACACACATATATATATATATATATATATATATATATATATATATATATATATATATATATATATATATATATTTTAAAGGTTCATAAAACATCACATTCATTATTGCATATATGCTATCCTTCAAAATGCTATTTATATTTTTATATTTTTTGAAAATTGTTTGTTAGTAGTTTAATATATAAAAATTGATCTTAAAAGAGTAACAATTTTGGTTTACTAGACACTGACAACTGACATAGATTGTTTTGGAGGATTAAGAAAATAACTGACGGCATCCAATGTATTGATTACCATCAATGAAAGGTCAATAAAGACATGGCTCACAATGCCTGTCTTTCAAAGGCCAGTGACAGCTCTACATATGCACAACCATCAGGCTGTACTGGTTTAGTGAAATGAACTACTGTTTTCTATGCTGGGGCAGTTGATTAAAACATAAGGCTTTTTTAACAGCAAACATACCATAAGAGAGCAATGAAGTAGAAATATTATATGGTCAGAAATAGAGGGCCTAATGACACTTACAAACACCCTTAACGGACTTCAACCTTTAAAGAAAGCTTCACTCCAAGACTACTGGGGATCCTCGCTCATTACTGTTCCTCCACTACCTATGGCTCCATAGACTCCTTCCATTTCCCCACTTCCTGCATGCTTTGTATAGTCATTCGGCTATAGTGCAGTTGCCTGGAAGGCAGCACCACTCCCTGCAAAATGCCACTCAAGGAAACGTCTTGTTTGCCGGAAGATATGCTCATGCAGCTAATATAATTATTGGGGAAGGTAGTGCATTTTTTTGAAGTGTAGGAACACATAATAGTACTAACAGCAACCCAACAGTGAGTTTTTCATTATTATTATTTTTGTTAGATCAGAGTCTCCTTATATCAGCAAACCACCCTTAGGGTCCTTTCACACGGAGAGGACCGTTTCTGTGTCCGCTCCGTGTGTCCGCCAAAGCTCAGCAGGGATCCCCGCTGAGCTGTCGGCGGATAGGGCGGTCCCCGCACACAGTGCAGAGACCGCCCTGTCTCTGCTCTGCTCTCCCCTATGGGGGATCGGATCCCGACGGACGCGGACGTTTGCGGATGCTCCATCCGCTAACGGACGCGATCCCATAGGGATGTATTACAAGTCCGTGAACGGACTTGTAATACACGGACGAGCGGAGCGGACGTGTGAAAGAGCCCTTAGAGACCAAGCGTTGGTCTCTAAGGAGGGTTCGCTGATATAAGGGGACTTTAATCTAATGGGGGGTTCTCTAAGGGGGGTTAATATAAAGAGGCTCTAATCTGATGGCATTTGTAAGGGGGGGGGGTGCTGATATAAGGTGACTCTGATATAATAGTGGTCTCTAATAGAGGGTGCTTACTGCTGATCTACTGTTTGGTCAGCATTATATCAGCAGTCAGCATCCCCCATTAGAGACTACCATTAGCTCAGGGTCACCTTAAATCAGCACCCCCCTTACAGACCCCCCTTTAGATTAAAGTCCCTTTATATTAGCACCTCTGCCCTTAGAGACCCCCCCCATCAGCTCAGAGTCCCATTATATCAGTGCCCCCCCCACCCTTAGAGACCTCCATTAGAGATAGACAGAGATACCCCCCTTATAGCACCACATGCCTTCTACTGTGATGTCTATACCTTAGGAAGGTACAAAAATAAATGTGGCGCTAACTCAAATACATGCTAATGAACAAACGATGATCAAATCAACAAATACATAATAAATTCTATTCAGTGATCAAATTTAAAAATGCGTTGAAAGTGCAAATGTAAAAAAGACGTAAACTTCTTTATTCTATTAATCAAAAATACATGTGCAATCAAAATAAGTTCATAGGTAGTTGATAGTAGATGTGTAGCTATCAGGAAAGAAACATCAATTCTTATAACGTGTAGTTCACTGCTTCCACCATCTGTGATCCACCAATAGTGTGCCCCAGCCTCTCACCTCCAATAATGACCCCAACGGGTCTAGTAACACTTCTGATAATTGATATCTTTAATGGCAGTTTTCGTTCCACTCTTCTTCTTAGAGCACACTAGACCAGGCAAGTTGGGAATAAAAATATATACAGTGTTGTCCCGCTCATTTAAAACTAATTTAAAATTGGAACAATCAGCTTCAGTATATTTACGACCAAAAGTGGCTTTAACCGGCTCCTGCTGATGTGTTGCATCACTAGTCACATGCCTTTATCAAGGGCCCTTGATAAAGTCACATGATTAGCGACGCAACCCGTCAGGAGGAGCCGGGTGACTTCACTTCCGGTCGACCGAAAGTCTTTGAGTATACTGAGCTGATTGTTCTGATTTTAAATGTGAGTATTTTATTGAATTACTGCACTATGTGATCTTCCTTTCTTATGAGTCTTAAATGGAGAAGAGTAGATGAAATTAAGGAGGACATATTTGCAAGCGGGAGAACACTGTACAGTATATATTTTTATCCCCAACTTTGCCTGGTCATATCACTGCATTCAAGGATACCCCCCACTGAGTTTCCACACTCAGGGCAGGACTTAGGGTGGTTGGGGCCCCTGGGCTTGAGTGTTGAAGGGGCCCCCTGGAGCCGAGAATTGGGGGGGATCAAAGATGTTGAGCGAGGGGGGGATCATAGTTGTTGAGCGGGGGGGTGCGCATTAAAGTTGTTGAGCGGGGGGGGGGAATTGAAGTTGTTGAGCGGGGGGCGCATTAATAGGGGGGGTTGCCATCCGGGGGCCCTGCAGACCTCTGGATCCTTTAATAATAATATATATATAAAAAATATATAAAAAAAAGGGGGGGTTGTCGTCAGGGGCCCTGGGGGCCTCCGGGGACCTCCGGACCCCTAAAAAAAAGGGGGGTTGCCATCCGGGGCCCCCTATTGGGCAGGGCCCATGGGCTTGAGCCCATTTAAGGAGGACAGAAACCCGGGCACAAGTGTCAAAACCTATACTGTCCAGGTCATTCCTGTACAGGTGGCAACCCTAGGCCCAAGATGCATAAACATATGACCCATGGCCTCAGACGTTGTGTGAATGGGGCTTTAGGTGGAGTGTGACACTTGAAAGCCAGATTTAAGTTATTTACACTGACTGACTTGAAAAGTGACTTAATGACATCTAAAAATACGTACATAAACTAAAGGATGTTTTTGTATTTTTGCATGGAGTTATTTTATAATACATGCTAATAATCATGGAGTATTTACTACTGATCATTGGAAACAGTTACAAGTCCTTACAACTTTCACTGAAATTAACTGAAATATATTTTTACTGCAAGTCAAGATTTGTTGTCTTGCAGCAAAGTTGATGTTATTCTTATCTGGCCAATTAATACTGTTATATTATCAGCGAAGGACAGTCTTGTTAGAATCTTCAAGAGCATTTTTTCGCCTCTCAACAGGCTGCTGTAAGTTGCTGTTTTAAGTATGTTTACACCACACAGATACTAAATTGACTTGCTAATGGTAAGTTTTATTCAGTATCCATTGGTTACAGTGTCATGTGATTTGACATTGAAAGCAGACAGACAGTGCTGATTAGAAGCATCCAGTTCTGTCCATCTCTGTGCATCACTGAACCATCTGGTCATTTATTCACTAATAAGCCCCTAATGGGCCAAATATTCACCAGGCTGTCATTGTGACATGACATAAAATGCCTACATCTTTCAACTTGCTTTGACATGTTGCTTGTTTCACATCAAAACTCGTCATTTACAGGAAAAGAGCTCAGAGGGGTAAAAATTTGACCTAATCTGCAGTGTTAACATAGAGACAAAGGCTTTGTTATCTGTAGCCTGTTGGAGAGCATGTAAATGGCTATGAATTTATTTTGTACATGTTTTCCTCACACACCATAATACATTATATCAAATCAAACTCTTTTTCCCTAATGTGATGTATTTTTATACAGCATTCCACATTAACCCTAATGTTCACAGGTTGTTCAACAGTATACTGTTTTTAAATCAAAATCCACACGATATTATTTAATTTGGCAAGCATTTACTTTACCTATATATCTATACAGTGCCCTTTTGATAGTTTAAAAGTAAAAGCGGATTTATTTTTCACCACATCACATACTCTGAGAAAAGGCCAGACCTAGTGGGGTTCTGGGGTGGGCTACAATTGTAGCATGTATGCCCCCGCAGGGCCAGTGACATCAATGCAGATTCGGCATGCTACCCAGCCCCTATATGCCACACTGCATAATTTCTTTATACGGGACAAAGGGACTCTCATGTGAAGGGGAGGACTCTGATGTAAAGGGGCAAACTCTGATTTGATGGGGGTTCTCTGATTTGATTGAGGGGACTACAATATGAAGGTGGAACTCTGATGTGAAGGGGCTGACTCTGATGTAATGAAGAGATACTGATGTAAAGGGGGTGACTTATCCATAGTTTCCAATTCTAAAATAAATAAACAATCCAGCAAGTGTGACCTTCTTATTTGGCCCCACAGGTGGTTGAACCCGAGCACAGATATTCTTAAAGACTAATAAACTTGGTGACCACCCTCTAGCATGTTTACTGCTACAGGGCAGCAGCTCTGTGCAGGATCATGTATATATACATGATCCTGCACTTCTGTTTGCAGGGGGTGTGCATGCGCTGCCAGTGGGCCGCTTCTGCTGTGCGCCACCGGCGGCCGCTTCTGCTGTGCACCACAAGCGATCCACAAATCAAGTGCCCGGCACCCACCCAGCACCTGCCGATCATCTGGCAACGGCTCAGAATCGAGCTCTGGCTATGTAAACAAGGCAGATCTCCATTCTGACAAGGGGGGGGGGTTGAATTTTGTGTTCCTGCAAAGCAGGGACTAAAATGCATATCTTCCCTTAGTAAAAGCAGCACATACATTTCACAAAAACACACAGTAAACTTTTTGATAGCCCTAGATTCCATAAATATTTACCATAGTTTGTACATCCTACAAAGTTCATATAGGCTTAATGTGATTTTTTTTTTTTTTTTTACCAAAAACATGTAGCAGAATATATACAATGACTGGAAAAAGCATTTGATCCCCTGCTGATTTTTTACCCACTGACCAAAAAATGAAAAAAAATTTAATGGTAGGTTTATTTTACCAGTGCGAGACATCCAGAAAAAACGCATTTCAAAAAAGGTATAAATTGATTTGCATTTTAATGAGTGAAATAAGTACTGTAATGCTATAATGATGACCCTAAATCAATAACCCAGAACAGGAATGCAGCTAAGGTTTGGGCCAAACTAATACAAACACAAGGACATTTTTTTCTTGCAGTGACACCACCAACCAGGGACATTTTCCTTCCAGTGATACCAACAATACAGGGACATTTTTCCTTCCCATTACACCATGAAAAGAGAAGTATGGGTTTTCGTTTTTTTTTATATTCATACTTACCTCGGTGGATGCAGCACCGAACCTGAGCAGAGTGATGCTGACTGTCAGTCAGCATCGCTTCTGCTCTACTTCTCTGCACTCATTGGAGAGCTAAGCTGAGGAGGGGCGGGGAGCGGCCGTCTCAGTGTCTCAGCGGCTCGCTGAGATGCTGAGACTGCCATCTATCAAGGCAGCTGGCGGATCCCGATCTGGAAGTTGTGATGACGCGCTGCCTCGACTGATGGCAGTGATGTCTGCAGAGAGCGGACTTCAGACTGCTCTCCACTGAAAACGGGTCACAGGACACCACCGACACAGGAACATTTTTTCCTTACAGTGACACCACAGACACAGTGGCGTTGTGTTTGCGAACCTAGTTTTTGTGAGCCCATGAACAGATGCCCCTGCTTTAGCATACTATCATGTAAGCTTGTAGCCTACAGATGTGAACCCTTTGGGATAGGTTCTGGTATAGGCCCTGAGGAAGAACCCACCCAAGGGGACCTACAGTGAGGGTACTGTAAGTGCTGTTAGGTATCCCTGTTGCAAGCTGAAATTGAGCTGTGCAGTGTTACTGATGTTGGGTACAAAAAGGCAGAGGCCAATCTGTATGTTGGAAGTGAACTGCGCACCCTGTTACTACTACAGTGAAAGGTTAAAAAGGCTGAATGTGTGGAAATTCCCTCATTTCTAGAGGTGGACCTTGGGTCAGGAGAATGTGAGTGACCAAAATGGTGGAGCTCCCTCAAGTCACAGATGTGTGATGCCCTATCTCGATCCTGCTGGGAAGGGCCCTCAGCCAGCATGACTGGTGCTGGTGGTGAACCAGAGTCCCGCAAACAAGCTGAACTTCTGTAGTTACAGTTTAAGTGGTTATGGTACATAGTTTAGATGCAGGCACAGCTAAAAATACTTATTTTTATCAATTTTAAAAGTCACATTTGGCTACCATTTATTACACTGACAATATACAGTAATTATTTTTAGCATACCATGTGCATTTTTATATTCTCTTTTTTATCATGCACTGTAAATGTGGAGGAACCCAGAGACCACACAGTTTTGTTCTTGCTATTGATCACTGCACTGTAGCATAGTTAAATGATCAATATATTGTTATAAAAAGTGATTTGATAATAATTTAGTTTTATGTGAGAAAAGGGCTTAACATGCATTGACTATATACAGTTTTCAGATACTAATACTAAAAGATTGAAGTAACCACAATTAAATATGTAATCATTAAAAATGAAATGTAAAAAGCTTGTGTTTTTATGTACTCTTTAAAATTTGATTGTAGAAAAGCAATAAATACAATTTTATTAAAAAGCATAATAATGACAAACATTTTCAGTAAGGTGCAGATTTCCTTATTACCACTTATAACTGATTTGAGGCTGCAGCCAAGCTAAAATCACCCACCAAGGTTTTTATCTAGAGGTAAGCAAACATCTGAAAACCTTATTCAGTTGCAAATTGGCTGAACTTTTTAAAAATGTGGGAACCTCAAAAATTCGGAACTTCCAAACTAAATGTCTCATTGAAGTCAAAGGAAATCAGAATCAAGCTCCAAAAAGTGTGTATCACGTAAAATTGTACAAAATGGTTTGGGAAGCCCCTGGCAGTCCTGCCTGATGAGACGAGCATCCTAGTACACACAATGAGAATATTGGACTAATGATAATCCGTTTTTTTGCATTATAGTTTCATATCAAATAGGTTACTAAAGTTATGAATATAAGACAGGATATAACTTTGTAAATGAGGTAATGTATTGTATTGTAATGTATTCCTTTGTTTGGTCACTGAATTTATTTAGTAGAAATACTATACTAAATACGCGAAAATCATTTGCTCTGTTATATTACGAGAATTATTTTTTTTGTTTGTGCTTGTCTCTTCGGATATTTTTGCATAAGCTGTCATGATCGGTTCTCGAAAGCTGCATACTGACTATATATTATATATATTATCAGACGATCACTCCAAATGTGTTTTTTTTTTTCATCCGATATTCTCATTGTGTATAAGCCACATACTTTAAATTCCCCATAGGGGATACTAAGAAATGTGGTACCTGGTGGCACTGGCAGCTAAGGTTACTTAGGCTTGGTTCACACTTCTGGTTTCAGTTGATGCATATTCCAAGTGCAGTTTGTGTTTTTCAATACACGTTTTTGATCCATTGAAGTCTACAGAACCCAAAACACAACCTGCTGGTCCCTGGCTCGTTCCATAAAATGCACAGATGTGAATGTGACCCATAGGAAATGGACTGTAGTGTGGTTCTGCAAAACTGAAAATGCACTAAAAAATGCATAGGTGTGGACCAGGTCTTGGGCAATAACAGAAGCAGAAGCAACCTTTGATATTTTTCCTTAAGAAGTCTTTGGAAATCTAAACTACCAAAAATAACACAAAAATTTGGATTTCACCATCCAAAGGTAAAATATAAAGTATTTTCAGTAAGAATATATATTAAGCTATTCTTATGTAATATTTTAGTTGGCCATACACACACACAAAGTTCTTTCCTGTGGGCCGAATGAAAGAAACAGAAACAGATTCTTCCATTCATGACAAACGGCACAGGTGGACAAATTCCTCCTGATGACTATTGTATTCTGACAGCCAGCACCCACAGCTGTCAAAATACCCAAACAGTGACTGCATCTGATTTGATGCAAGTGCTCTTCAGCTGACCAATTTGCACCCAGCAGCTTCAAGAAAAACTGATTGTGGGGCCAGGGCCACTCTCAGCTCAAATTTTAGCTGATTGATTGGGATTTAGACTAAATTCAAGCCACGTAGCCTTTAGAAATAAACATTGGATGTTTACATAAAAATGATAAGCAGTGCTGGGAGAAGGTCATTTGTTGCCCAGGGTGAAAAGTTCCAGTGCTCCCACAATTTTGTTAATCCTGTTTTACTTGTGTGGATGCATAATACACTGTAAAATATTATTTTTGTATTTTTTACCACAAGGCACAGTGAGGAGAAAGCAGGAGTAAAATAAGCCCTGCTGTTGCAGCAATAGTATCCCCCAGCATTGATGTCAGTGGATGTAATAATAACTCTCTGCATTGGTGTTAGTAGCAGCAAAAAAGTGTCAGTTTCCACTATAATAACCCACATATTATCGGTGCCAATTTCCATATTAAAAACCTTCCCACATTGGTGAGAATTTTCTGCACTAATAACCCCCAGCACTGGTGCCAGTAATAATCCCCTGCATTGATTCCAGTGATATGTATAAAAAAAAAACAGCAGAGGTACCAATTTGCGCAGTAATAACCCCCAACATTCATGACAATTTATACAGGAATAACCCCCCACATTGGTACCAGTGTGTGCAGTAATAAACCCTAGCATTGGTGCCAGTGCATGCTGTAATAAGTAATAACCTCCAGTATTGTTACCAGTTTACACAGTAATACCGCTCATCATTGCTGCCAGTTTGTGCAGTAATAACCCCCCACATTAGTGCCTGTTTATGCAATAATAACTTCCCACATTAGTGCCAGTTTGGGTGATAATAATCTCAGTGTTGATGTCAGTAATCACAATATTAACCTCCAGCATTGGTGCCAGTGACTGCAATAATAACATTTACATTGCTGGACAGTGGTTTTTATGCTATATAAACCTCCTTCAACCCCCTTGTTTTCCTGAATTTTTGATTAGTGTTGGTGGTATTTAAAACACCCCTCCCCATTGGCAGTCAGTGGCAGTTATTATTAATGCCTTCATGGTATAGCATAAAGGGGTTGATAAACACTGCCACTGGGCAGTAATGCAATGTGTCAATAAACAATGCACTGTCGATTATTACAGAAATGGGCAGTGGTGTGGTGTTAATTTACCCCCTGCATTACTGGCAATGTTAATGAACCCACTCAATTCCCAAGGGTTATCCACTTGTCTGTACAGTGCTGCAGTTATCATCAGCTTCTGCACTCATGTTTGTGCTTAAACTGTCTACCTCCATCCTACTTGGAGTTATTCCTGGCCTGGAAATTATGTAATCTCAGAGCAACAGAACTAACCCCCTCCTGTCGCATGGAGATCCCTCTGCCTGACAGTTTCCTGTGCCCGGTGTAGGGTATTATCAGAGCAGACTTTATCAGAAGGTCACATTGTGCCCCTCCCTCCCATCTCAAACCTAGGCACCCAGGGCTCCTGCTCCCCCCCATATACTGCAATATCTGTTAAGATTAGTCCTTCAGGTTTGTCGACTTCTCCCAGCCCTCATGCTTACTTAACTTTCAACATTGCTATTTCAACTTACTCTAATTTAGGAATAGCTTGCTGCATTATTATACATTAGCTTATTTTAGGGTTTCTCATATTGTTCCTCACTATCTCCATGTCATGGTTGTAAGTGAAAATTAACAAACTGATGCAGCAAGTTCAGGATTTAACCCAGGTTAAGTCAATTTGCACGAGGTGGAAATTTGCAGATGTGAACGGAGCTACTACTGATCCATTGATATTTAATATGGTCTAGTTTCCACACTGTCATTGTTAATTAGTTCCATTCATTTAACAGGAATTGCTGTGGTTACAGTGTATTCTTTGTAATGGCAACATTTGCTGTTAAATAAATGAGGTAAATAACTCACCAGAGCATGAAAACAGGACAACAAAATAATCAACTTTGTTAATAATATTTGTTATCTATTATGTTCTATTATTCTTGTATGGGGTGATAATGTTTTCAATATGCCTCATCAAGAATGGTAATGTATTGTTTTGTCTATATGGATGTTCCATAGTGTGATATTTAGGGGAGTCCAGATCACCAGCCAGCCATGTTAGTAAAAGCAAACAGTCTTTATTTTTCAAAAGGTAAATGAAAACAGCTTATATTTCAGCATGAAATCAAACAAAACTTCAGTTCACCACCAGCAAAAATGTTGTCCCATAACAGGATTTAAAGTCCTTACCTGCTCCACGGGTCAAAAAAAAAGGTCACCACAGTTCAGCAGAATCTTGGTAGCCAAAATAGTACACATCTTCTCTCAAAAGTGTGTCCTACTCCACACCACAACTCATGGACACCTGCTGGCTGATTCCTGCCCTTTTCAGCACTCTCTCACAGGTGGTACTTGTAGATCAGGGTTGGAGACTCATTCCCACTGAAGATCTCTCAGAGTCTCTGAATTTCAGGACCTATATAAAGACTTAAAGGGGTTGTAAAGGTTTGTTTTTTATTTTCTAAATAGGTTTCTTTAAGCTAGTGCATTGTTGGTTTACTTACCTTTTCCTTAGATTTTCCTCCTAAATGTTTTTTTTCTTTCTCACTTCCTGTTCCTCCTCAGTAAGCTTGCCCCATCATTCAAACCATTCTGTCTGGGTGTTAGTCAGTGTGCTCGTCCCCTCCCTTGGGAATACATGCCGGCGGGGAGACGCTGTGAACAAAAAACAAACCTTTACAACCCCTTTAATAATCCTGGGATAACTGCCAGTACAGTTACCTGTAAACAGTCCTACACTAACAAAATGGTCTTGTTGAAAACTTAATTATTTCCAGTAGGTCATGATTGATACTTCAACAGCATCTACAGACATAACAAAGTAAACTAGATGATGTATACTTTTAAGGTTATTATTTAGACGGTAGTTTTTTTTTGCATTTGAATATCTTCTGCACCTGAAGCCTGTGTACACTAGCTGTATATGTGTAAAGGTTTGGATTTAGGGGTGTAATAGGCTTGAATTTAGACCTCATGCACATGGCAAGAAAAAAAGTTTTTTTATTTTACAAAGAATTTATAAAAAAAAATCTACGACAGCATACAGTAAACTTTTATACAAAACATGGGTGTTCAATCATGGCAGTTAATAGAAGTATACATGGGGGGAGGAAGAACCTAAATTATGTCAAATCTAGAGACATAAAACAGAGAAAGTATCATAACCTGAGGATTCACAAAGGTTTATGTGAAGGCATAAACAGAGGGTGGAAAGTCCCATGTGAATTAGTTGTTGACAAGGCCAACCGGTGTTATCATATGGAGTATAAATGAGAGTTTGCGGGCAAGTGTATTGTGAAAATATGGCAGACAAATAAGCAGGGAACAGGGGTAAGAGGGTGGGAGAGGGAAAATAAAGTGTACAGCAAGAGGAAGGCAGGTGTGTGGGAAATCCCATGAGGCTCGACAAAGAGCTGTATTTAATTGGTGCTATATAACCGAATACAGCGACAAGAGGGAACGATGTAGGTGTATATGGCTATTATAGACCAGCGATGGGCTCCACACCTTCAAAAACTTTAGCATGGTGTCAGTGAGTATAGAGGGTTGCTCTCCATGTATTATAGTCCCAATAAGTCTTTGTTTAACCTCAGCAAAATTAATTTATAATTTATAATTACCTCCAGGGCTTAACTAGTGTTTGCCAGGCTGAAAACACAAATCCCACCAGTTTTCTTTGATATATATCCAGATGTGAGACAGGTTTATGTAGATGGGATTCCCATGGTCAATGGATGAGATTAGAATGCAGGACTGACCGAAGCATGTTGTAGGCACGTATCCAAAAGGGAGAGGACTTGGGGCAAGACCACACAGCTCTGAAGGAACGGCACTTGTATGTTGTTCCTTCAGAGTGCATGCGCCAGTGACGTCACCAGCTGTTGCTCGCTAGAATATCTCCTAAACGGTGTACGTTTAGGAGATACTCATTTTACCTACAGGTAAGCTCTATTATAAGCTTATCTGTAGGTAAAAATAGCAAAAAAGAGTTTACTAATAAAATTACTAATTAAACTGGTCATGATCTGACATAGCAATGAGCATAGTGATTTCAACAACAAAAAAATTACTGCCAAATTAGCGATTTTGCAGAAGCAGAAATTATAATTAAAACAAATATAAATCCAAAAACAAAACTTTAAAGCTGAAGTTAAGGTATGGCAGTTTTTAGAAAGTGACATTGTTTCAGCTTGGACCAATGTAAGTATGTATGTGCCATGCCTGTGGGATCACCGTGGTAGCTGGAAATCAGTGTAGTAGGCATTGTTATTACAGTGATCTCCATTAGCTTCTGAGTTTCATGTCCAGTGACATAGGGAACACAGGAGGTTTCCTGCTCGGAATAGGTACCATTTAGAGAACTTTAACATTTTCTCAATGAATACAAAGTATTCTCTGATTGGCCTGGGTGGAGGCAGGGCTGCAAAACTTGGCTTATACTCGAGTATATACAGTAAATGCTTGGCTGTGCCATGGAGAATGAAGTTACTACCTGCACTAGAACAGGTTTTCTAACCAAAAACAAAACACTGCCAGACACTTGGTGTGCTCCACTCAGTAAGACCTACATATATTGAGTAAAAGTGTACAATTGCCTGGAATATATAATATAAAATATGCAAAAAAAGTCAGAAGAATATCGTAAACTAATATTCATGCAAAGAAATTATAATGATTATATGCAAGTTGGTAGCCCAAAAACTAGACATATGTCACTGGTACTAAACTAAGGTCTGCTGCTGGATGCTATGTAGGGGAGACTCCATCTGTGTAAACAAAGTAGAAGTACAAGGAGGAGCACCTGTCATAGAATAATTAATAACGCACGTACATAATTAATAATCAGAGAAATATTAATATCACACGTAAATAATTAAAATAAGCTATAAAAATCTTTTTGTCTATATAAAAATTTAAGCAAAGAATAGCGCTGCGAAAAAGAGAAAAATATTACATTTATTGATACAGAGAAGAAACTTGTATTACTCCAATGTTTCCAACCATAACATAAAGGATATCACTTGTTAAAATAGAGAGGATATTGTTGAATACTGATACAACATACATGATAATATAGCTATAGAGGATTCAACAATAAGTAATGCTAAATTGTAGAGAGAGACAGAGAGACAGAGGGCGAGAGAGAGAGAGACACACACAGAGAGGGAGACACAGAGAGAGAGAGACAGAGAGACAGACAGAGAGACAGACAGAGAGAGAGACAGAGAGAGACAGAGATAGAGAGGTTACATCACCATGCCTGGGTCAGCTCATCCATCATGCTTCAGTCTGCTTGGTCAAGACATCATACACTGCTCTGTGTCAAGCTAGGACTGTCTTTTTATACCCTTCAGATGTAATTTTTCCTGCTCTAAGAATAAAAAACCCCTCTAATATGATTGGTTGACTATGTGTCTTTTCAGAATGACAGTTAAGGACCCACCCCACCCAGTATTCCCCTGTAGGTAATGTCCTATTGTGGACTGTAATCAGACAAGAGATGAATGTGGTTTTCAAACAGGAGATGGCAGGAAATTCTTGTACTTCAATGAGGGGACACTTCTTATCAGATCTCCCTCCCTTTGAGATAACCTCCCGATGCTACTATAGGTTCAAAAGCCTTTTGTTAGGTGAACTCTAACATAGAAAAACAGGACAGTCAACTAACGATATATCCCAGTCACATTATTAAGAAAAAAGCCTTGTAAAAGAATTACATATACATCTTCATACAACAATATGGATTTGAAAAATCTCTACCACACACCATAGTAGTACCATCAATAATATGCTTTATTAAAGACAATGTATCCTACTCATAAGGTAAAAAACATCACTTACAGGGGAGAACGAGAAACTGCTGGAAAGGTCAGAGTGAGGTGG
Source organism: Rana temporaria (assembly GCF_905171775.1). Classification (NCBI taxonomy): domain Eukaryota; kingdom Metazoa; phylum Chordata; class Amphibia; order Anura; family Ranidae; genus Rana; species Rana temporaria. Next base: position 162,477,267 of record NC_053494.1, on the reverse strand, counting down.
CTGTGGTATTATCCAAGCACCAGGGGCATGGTTAAGAAATAAAAGGCAGTGTCCGCGCCATTAATTCCCAACATAATCAAGTATGGTTGCAGATGAGCCCCACTCATCTCCAAATCCAACAGTTCTGCCCCCCTGTGTAACATCACCAACCAAAGCATGCCCAGCAATAGACATGTGCGGTTCGTTTCGTTCCGAATTAAAATTTAGACACATTTTTTGTTATTCAAAGATTCGGATATATCCAAATACCCAAATTACAGTATAAACAAATTTTACCGAATGCTCCGAATAACGAAATTCATCTCAATTTTGGAAAGTAGGACTGAAATTCGAATCGAATTTTACATTGAACTCCAGTTGAATTCTAACTACAATGCGAACTGAATCGCCCAGAGGCGATTCAGTTCGCATGCGTTGCGCTATACAAGTCATTCATTCATTTATTAATTCACATAATGCTGAAATCAAAGACTGTGTATGTAATTGGAGTACCATTTTCAAAATATTGCTGTTTTTGTTAAAGGGGTTGTAAACCCCTATGTTTTTTCACCTTAATACAATCTATGCATTAAGGTAAAAAACACCTGCCAGTCACTGGCCCCCTAGACCCCCCATTTTACTTACCTGAGCCCATTCATCTCCTCCGCTGGGACACGCTGTCTCTCTCTCCACGGTGTCCTGGCTTTTGATTGTCTAGATTGATAGCAGCGCAGCCATTGGCTCCCACTGCTGTCAAGCAAATCCAATGACAGGGGTACTGGGGGGTGGGGCCGAGTAAGGCATTCGTGTCTGTGGATGCAAATGCTGGATTCAGGAGCGTGGCCGCAAGGTAACCCCCTCAGGAGAGCGCTTCTCCTGGGAGGGTTATCTGAAAGCGGTGGAGCCGCGAGAGTCGCAGAGGGATCCAGAAAAGGTAGATCATGGGCCACTTTGTGCAAAACGAGATGCAGAGTGGAGGTAAGTATGACATGTTTGTTATTTAGGAAAAAAAATTATCCTTTACAATCACTTTAAGCCAAAGGTGATTTAAAGAGTCATTGTAATGATTTGATGAAGAATTTTCTTTTGTTTGTTCACTTTGCTGCATTCAAATCGAAAACAATATAACATTTTCTTTTTGACCGATTCGAATATTTATAATTTTGAATTAAAAAAAATGATAAATTCAAAGAAAATTTAAAAATTCCGAATACGAATCGAGCGAATCAACCGAATTGAACTAAACAAAATAACTAGATTAAACAAAATGAAACAAAGCAAAACAATTTTTTTCATCATGCACATGTCTACCCAGGATGCATTTTAAGGCAACTTCCTCTTCCTCAACAGGCTTCTGCACTGCTGCTGCACACCCACAGAATCCAAAAAGATTGTGGCTTTCACTTTACCCACTGATGGAACACTTCAAGCCTTATTCTTCTATTTTCAACTTGACTACAGAGGGGTGGCAACTGTTTGCAAAGAGCACATGAAAACCGTAAAGCATGCATGCAACATTTTTAGGGGCTGTAATATTTGTTATATTCCTGGCTTTTCCAAAAGTCACTCGAGGACAATCAGGAATCCTGGTGGGCAATTTCAGGTCACATTGAAGGATATGGCAGTGTTTATCAAAAACCCTCAAAATGGAGTGGTAGCTGGGTTAAACTTGGTAGAAAAAAAATTAGACCCTCAAAAGCCTCAACCTCTATCCTCTAAGTTTGTTTAACTTTCAAGGGAGGATTCGTGTATTTACAATAATATCTCTCAAAGGCCATCTTGAATGGACTCCATGCTATACCCCTTCTGGGAAAATGTGTCTACTAGGACCCAATTCTGAGGACAGTAGTCCTCCCTCCTTGTAAAGTTTCTGAAGAGTTTGCAAAACTGGCTATACAGAATGTTGCTTTTCCACGCAGGATGGTGACAGCTACTCTTATGTACATAAGAGTTTCCTGCCATGTGCTTGAAATGTAAATGAGAACATATTTTCCCAGAGTCTTCATGAAATAAATCCGTGTGTAGGCAGGCACAGTCTACTTCCTCCACTGCAGGTGTTGCTGAACTGAAGCTACATCTCAGGGGGAGAGGAAGTCAATAGAAACATGGTTCCTTAATGATTTCCTGGGTGACTGGAGAAGCTATTTGATTGGATGCGGCACCCTTGTGACTCTAGCAGCCATCTTGGGTCAGGAAGAGCCTATTTAAGGCTCTGGCTCCCAGGCTTGGTGCACATTTCATGCATGGGTAGTGTAGGGACAGGTCACCCATCTGACAGTCACAGTGATTAGCTGCAGGGAAAGGTTCCAGAAACATAGGATGATTACCCACCATCCTTCTGGAGACCTCCCCTGTTGAGTTTGGACCCACCATGCTACATTCCACCCCTCAAGACAGATGCTGTCGCCACAAATGAGACCTGCTCTGCTACACTTTGCTGTAACATGCCGTGAGTGTTCCCCATCGGTTGCCTTCCCCACCAGGCTTGGTGTGAATTACTGGATTTTACAGTTCTGTGTTCCACAACCGGAATAAGTGTGTTTGCCGCCGCGGCACCTTGCTGCACCTCCCCACACACATCTTAAAAGATCAATACCTCCATATCGATCACTGATGTAAAGGTTATACCGTATGAGCTGGTGTTGCAATAAGTAATAAGTTCAAGGATCCTAGCATCTGGGTCCTGCCAGATTATAATCACATCATCTATATATCTCCCATACAGAATGTGTTCAGCAAATGGGTTATTGGCCCAAATATAATTGGCCTCCCATATTTAGTTCTAGAATCTTAAAGGGGAGGTTCAGCCGATTTTTTTTTTAAAAGTCAGCAGCTACAAATACGGCAGCTACTGACTTTTAAAAAATGGACACTTACCTGTCCAGCGTGCCCGCAATGTCAGCAGCCGAGGCTGAGCAATAGCTCGGTCCTCGGCTGCTTCCGCCGCCATCCTCTGTGAGGGAATCAGGCAGTGAAGCCTGACGGCTTCACTGCCCGATTCCCTACTGTTCCCTACTGTGCATGCGCAAGGATCACGGTGCGCCGTCACTGGTCCCCGCTCTCTCCTGGGAAAAGTGTTTCCCAGAAGACAGGGGGGGGGGAGTGACGTCACAAGCTGGATTCCCCATGGGGATCAGACCCGGAAGTGGTGCAGGGATCTGCACCCCCCTGAATGGTGCCAAATGTGTCATCGGAGGGGGAGAGGGATCCAAAAAGCGGAGGTTCACTTTTTGTGTGAACCTCCGCTTGAAGGATATGACAAGAGTCAGCAGGGTCATGACTATAGGCTGTAAAAAGAATCAACATAATCAGACAGCCCACTCATCAGGTTGTCCATAAAGGCCAGTATAGAATGCCTAGGGGATGATATCAGGCTTTTGTGCAGTTTAGCTGAATGCTAAAAGTAGGCAGTATTATATTACTCCTGACACAAAAAGGTCTGTTTTGCCTTAGAAAGGATACCGTCATTGGCCACTTGCCTGACAAACCCCATTAGCTTTTGTTAAAATTCCACATTGTGAAATCAAAGAACCTTTAAAAACACCAAAGAATACTAGTTTTGCCTTCCACGTTGATACCATTCTTTTTGGTAAAATAGTGACATTTTGTAGAAATCTTGAGATCTTGAATTGATTTTAGGAAATCTCTTGAGATCTTGATTTTATTTCAGGAAATCTTGAGATTTTGATGTTATTTCAGGAAATCTCTTGATTTCAGGAAATCTCTAAAGTCTCCAAATGTAAAAGTCTTTAAATTGTGCTAAGCTTGTTTGCCAATGTTCTAGCACTTTTCTCACCTGGTGTTCAAATGAACATGAATGTTCCATGGCTCGGCCATGGAGGATGCAGATACTACCTGCACTAAAACAGGTTTTATAGACAGTTTGTTTCATGGTCTTGCAAGAGCACCGTCCACTGCAGACAAGAATGACCAGATGACTGTCATTTAATGTATATAGATAACTGAAGCTACATATTAATCACAAATCTTGGTATATATGTGTGCAAATAAGAGCTGCTGAAATGCATCAGCTTACTCAATTATGTAAATATTTTAGTCAAATGACAGCAAAACACAAAGAGAGTAAAAACAATGAGACAAAATAAACAATACATCTTAAAACAATTTATTCTGAAAAATAATTATGTCATTCCAATAAACAAGAACATTTCAGATGTATGAGATTATAGAAGGCTAAAACTATTGCCCTACTTTTGTTTCATATTAAAGCAATTTCTTTATTTGTCATTTGTAATTTCGATAGAGCTGCATGATGCCTATTAGCATATTCAGTTAATGTGGGTATTTGGTAGGTTCACAAGATTCATACATGTAATACAGGAACTGCAGCTTTTCATTCCAAGGTATGGTATGTTTTACTTTTTTTTGTTTTTGTTTCTTTTAGCAAATGTTCTCTTTATCTATTCTTGTAATTGCATTCAATCAATCATCTTAAATTTAATCAACTCAGCTAAGTATTCCAGCAGTAAAGAGATACAAATATTAATATATGAAAGATAGATAACATAAACCGAGTAAGATCAAATAGATAAACAACATGAATTAAATGGGACAGTCAAAGTACATAAAGAACCCCAGGCAAATGTTAAAGCAAAACATTTCTGCTTTGTACATATATTTATTTCAAATTTGCTACACATATTTTTAAGTTGCTGCCATGCATTGACAGTCCATTCTTGATGAAATGGCAGCCTTAGTACAGCATATGTTAATGTACAGTATTTGCAGTAGCATAGGGCAATGGAATGGTATAGTGAAGATGCCTTAAAATGTTGATCTGCACTGCTGACCATGTGATGTGTGAACTATGAGGACACAGAAATAGCAGGCAGTATGTGATTTCAATATATTTTTTTTAGAAACCTCCAGCCTATTTCAGCTGCTACATAATATGTTTGAGATTTTAGAAAATATGTTTTAAAACCGTAGTACGCTTAATGCCTTCATCATTCAAAGGTTCCTCTTGCAATATAATAAACATCACATATATATTTGTCCTATGATTGATTTAATCTTAAAGGAGAAGTAAGGCCAAAGCTCTTTTGACCATACTTCTCTTATGCGCTCCTGCGACTCAGCCGTCAGTGGGCTAAAGTCCACTGTTGTTGTAACTAATGTCACAGAGCTGATCCAGCATCTCCCGGGATCTCAACAATACTGTCAGGATCTGCCCAGATGCCTAACTGGCAGCTGGCTCAGCCTCTCAGCGCACCAATGACAGACTGAGCCAGCCACTTCTACCCCCTCCATAGCCCAGCGATCCAGTAAGCACTGAAGAGGCAAAGTACAGCGTGACAATTGCCACTCAGAGCTTAGAGAGGACCTGAGAACTGAGCGATCAGTGGTCTTTTATCGCTCAGTTCTCGGTTTAGAGCTGGTGCGAGACAGATGCAGCATCAGATCGATACTGCATCCACCTAGGTTTACTTTGTTGAAATCCCACACTTTTCTTTTAACCCCTTGGCGCTGGCCACATGCAAATATACAGCCTCTCATCGCCTGGTCCTTGCGTGAATTGCGGTCGATACAGCTGTGCCACGTGCCCGTGCCCTGCCCGCTCCCAACACAGTTACAGGTGCCTAACCAAAATTTCCTGATCACTTCTTGTGATCAAGCATTTTCAGAACACGTGACCGCCGTGGCAGTCAGTCATGGTGGTCACATGATCTTAAGCCCTGCCCCACTTCCTGGTAAAGACAACCTGTATGTTAAGGGTGTGATACTGTATCCCTTACTGTTACGGTAGATGTGTTCTTTATTGAAGGGGCAAAAGAGGAACATGTGTACAGTCTATGACATCCATCACATTGGGAATCCCATCTACTACATAGACATTATTCTTAATTTGATCACACTCTTGACATGTGTTAGGCAGGTAGATATATGTGGGGGAAATTTGCCTGAAACCCTGGAGGGCCTTAGTAAGCAAATGGGAGAAAGATATGACACCCCCCACCACCTCTCCCACTATCATCTGATAAGATGCGTTGCCCAGGAAGTGCAGGACAGGCAGAAACTTAGTCATTAGTGGTATGGCATGACTACGCAGTGGGGTGGACTGCAGAAAAGGTCTCAATTCCCTAAAAAGAAGCGTAGTGAGGTCCTTAGATAGATGAGATTTAGAGAGCACTTCTGCTTCAGGGAAATCATGCAGCAAGGTGCGCTGCTTAAAGGAACGTGGACACATGGCAACCATCCTTCTTCTTCTCCCGGCCCTCCTTAGAATGGCCTGAAACTCAAACATATTTGCCTCAAGTAGGCAAATGACATTAGACTAGCACTAATGCCCATTAGATTGTGATTTGGTGCCTTTTTTTTAAACATTTCCATGTGCTGCCCATTGAGGTGCGATGACCAAAGTCATCACTTCCATCATTACTGCACGCCTGGGCCACTTCTTAATTACTGCATGCATTTATTTAATTATTTTTATGTGTGAATTGAGTTTATGCCTTTTCATGCAGTATTTACAGAGCGTTAAGAGCGTTTTGCTGGAAATACTGCAAAATGGTATAATAAATATACAATTGCAGGATCACATGAGATACTTAGGGAAAATGTGTCCGGACACCTAAATACCGCATGCAAAATGCTTTTGTGAATAGAGCCCGTAATTAGAAAATTTGGCTGCTCTTGTATATATGTAATTACAAATCACACATTGAACAAATATTTTTAAACACTAGAAAATACAAGTGTTATTACTGTGACCTGTTAAACACATGACATATTTGTAATTCTGCTTAGCCAGTTTTGTGATTCATATATGTTTTTCACACTGCATAGACAGACAGAAGATAATGAATCAGAAATGTAACACATAAGTTGTTTGCTGAGCAGATAGATGATACAGGATTCTGTATAGCTAAACCAAAAAAATTATATTCCTGGCTGTACAGTGATAAAATGTGTATATTACAAAGTGTATCTGTTTATTTTTTTTCTCCTGTTACAATATTTTCTGAACTGGAAATGTGTTATAATTACCTAAAGTAGATTTTCTATTTTATACTCAAAAATAAGTTATTTGTGTGGAAGACTTGCTGATGATGGAGATCAACAAGAGTTACAAGTGAACCAGACCTGCAGACTTTCCGTGAAAGGTTAAGGTGTAAAGCGACCTTGTTGTATCAGGTATAAATCCAGAAAAGCCAAATCTGTTCAAACATCGACATATGTAGAGCCAATTTACTTTATGAAAGGGTCTTCTTTGGTTTGCTATCTGCCCAAGGGACCTGTGTCAAGGCCAAAAAATTCCTGCTATCTTCAAGAACCTGCCTTCAAATTCCATCTTATCTATGGCCTCCATTAACATTTTATTTGGGGATTTATTATAGGATGACTCAAAAGCTTTTAAATCCTCTATTATTTATTCTTTTTACGTTTCTTGCTTGTGAAAAACAGCAATACCTGTTAAGCGTTCTTCAGAATATACTTTGTGAACTCAATATGGTGTAATGTGTGTAGTAGCTATAGTCTTTAGTTTATTTGGAAATGTGACTTAAGCAAGTCAAAAATAATTTTATTTACAAAGCAAGAGCAATAAAAAAATAAATCAGTAAAATTACATTGCTTCATTTAGAGGTGTATTTAAAATGTACTTTCACCTTCAGGAAATTTTTCAAAAATTACCCTGCTGCTTCCTCTGTTCGTTTATTTGGTGTTTGACACTTCCAGGAGTTTCGGTTTTCCGTATCTCCTTCTGTGCATTGTTGTTTCCTTCATCCAACCTTTACATCACTACAGAACACAGCAGTAATGCAGGGATCAGGGAATACAACCACAGTATATGACACAGACATTAAATACTAAACTAAATGCAAACATTTTTTTGGGTTTGTTTTGGATAGAGTAGAGAGGGATTAGAACACCTGTCAATTTTTATTGCGGTCTGTGCCCCTGTTAAAGAGATCCACCCTCTCTATTTTCTCCTGTTTACCATTATCGTTGGGAGTGAATGTAAAAGAAAACCCAACATTTTGGGTTGTCTCCAGAAACGTAATGGGGGGAGATCTTCCAATGGGGACACTAGTTCTGGTGGCCTGGGGGTCACTAAAGAATTACCTTGATTTACAGGGATTTCCACTAATTTCCTGGTTGGCTATGGGACAGGAAGTGAAGGAAAATGTCCGCAATGGGACACAGATGGTGAAAAAAATCCTGACAGGGGTTATAACCCTCCCTTACTCTATCCAAAATAAAGTTTTACCTATAGTTCTACTTTAAAGTGTTGAATGTCAAAAGATTATTAGCATTGCAACAAGGTAAATGGTGGAGACACAGGTCACCAAAGAAGTGGTTATATAGTCACTCTTCTTTTACTGGGAGCTGGAGTTTTGATTAGCCTAAGGACCTGACAGGGTTTTTCATTGCTGGACTCCTTATGAAAATGCTAGTTACTTGACTATGTCTGTCTTCTATTCTTCTGAGTTGCAGACGTATAACAAGCATGAAGCAAATGAGTCTTGAGTACCAAGGATGAGCCTTAAGCCTATTTCAGCGGTTCAGGAAATACTGCAGCTATTGTTTATGGTCAGAAAGCTAGCATTTATCAGAAGGAATGATGACCAATGGTACACTACATATTTCTCGTATGATAATCAGCTTTAATATCAAATGATATTATTATTATTATTATTATTATTATTATTATTATTAATAATAATAATAATAATAATAATAATTATTATTATTATTATTATTATTATTATTATTATTATTATTATTATTATTATTATATTTTCATGATTAGTATAATAATGTGTATCTTACTATAATCAGTTTTCATGATCGTATTATTATTAATATCATTATTATATATATATTTTTATATAATTCTATTATAATTATTATAATGATGATTATTTTATGATAATGATAGTGGTAGTGGTAGTGGTAGTGGTAATATGGTAATCACATAACTTTGTGGGAAATCAATGTTTCCTTCTAAAATTGTCCTTTTCGCCAAGGGTCTCAAAGGCTTTCTTGAGAAAGTTTAAATCTATTGGACCCGCTACACTGGCATAGCCAATAGCAAGGTATATTTCATCCAGGTTGTAAATATTGCCCAATTTTTTCTTCAGAAGCCTAAAATGAATGTAACACAATATTACATTGGTGCTGAGAAATCCCACCTGTCCCTAAATCTCACCCTTTTTGATGCCACAGATTATATTTCCACCTACAACACATGTATTATTAGACAAGTGCTTGAAATGACAATTGTGCACCCTGTCTATAAAAACAACAGTTCATATATCTGCTCCATCATTTTTTATATATAATGCCCTAAGTTGATTACCTTAAACAGATGCAAGTTCTGGTACATGTATTACTTTCTTTTTTCAGATTAAAAAAAAACTCAATAACTGAGATTTCTATCCTGTAATAAAATAATGAAGAGTAGATACCGCCCAGTTTAGTGGTACTATCCTGGAACATTGCTCTAATGATTTCTTTTTTTTCAGCCGATCAACTTAAATTAATGTAATTGGGAGATTAATGCACTCATCTTGGAAAAGTGCTATGAGTCACTATATGCAAAGATTATCCTTTAATGAATATAGAGAGGTGAAATAGCTAAGCTGTTCAATTTCTGTATCCAAGCTTAACGTGTCCTTGTGTAGTCTATGATATGCTAGTAAATGTGACCTTTTCCTGAACCCTAAACTCGGCTAGATTCATAGTCACTGATATTAGGTGTTCTGCTTAATGTTATGAAGGTTTAAACATTTCACCAGCAGCATATTTAAATGCAACTTAAACAATTTTCCATAATAACAAGATTTCTACAAAACTTTTGTGCTAAATGTGCTTAAAACTAGTATAAGCTTAAAGGGGAATGCCAGGAAAATACCAAAGTAAAACAACATTTAGCTGTGTGTTGTGTCTTCTCCTAAATATATAAAATTAAAACTTAAAAGTAGAAACAATGGGCCAGATCCACATAGATCGGCACCGGCGCAGCGTATCTAAGATACGCTATGCCGCCGTAACTTACTTGGCTTTGTTTCAAATCCACAACTAATTCGCGCCGTAAGTTATGGCAGCGTAGTGTATTTTTGGCGGCGGAATTCAAATCGGCGATTAGGGGGCGTGATTCATTTAAATGAAGTGCGTCCCCGCGCCAAATGAACTGCGCATGCTCCGTTTCTAAATTTCCCGCCGTGCATTGCGCGAAATGACATCGCAAGGACGTCATTTTTTAAACTTAGACGTGACTTACGTCCATCCCGATTCACGGACGACTTATGCAAAAAAAAGAAAAAATTCAAATTTTGACGCGGGAACGACGGCCATACTTAACATGGCAAATCTAACGATACGCCGCAAAAAAACAGCTTTAACTATACGCCGGAAAAAGCCGACTAGAGACGACGTAAGAGAATGCGACGGCCGCGCGTACGTTCGTGGATCGTCGGAAATAGCAAATTTGCATACCCGACGCAGAAAACGACGCGAACTACACCCAGCGGACGCCGAAGTATTGCATCTACGATCCGAAGGCGTACGAAGCCGTACGCCTGTCGGATCAAACCCAGATGCCGTCGTATCTTGGTTTGAGGATTCAAACTAAAGATATGACGCGGGAAATTTGAAAGTACGCCGGCGTATCAGTAGATACGCCGGCGTACTCTCACTGTTGATCTGGCCCAATGTTTTTAACATTGTATGCAAATATTATTTAAAGCCAATATCACTTTAAATGGCAATTGTGCAGTCATGCAACACTGTACCAAATTACATTTATATTTTCCCCCCCACAAATAGAGCTTTCTTTTGGTGGTATTTGATCACCTGTGCGGTTTTTATTTCTTGAGCTATAAACAAAAGAAGAGTGACAAGTTTGAAAAAAACACAATATTTTTTACTATAAAAAACTTTTGAAACTATTTTGGGACCATTCACATTTATACAACGATCAGTGCTATAAAAATGCACTGATTACTGTATAAATGTGACTGGCAGGGAAGGGGTTACCAATAGACAGCGATCAAGGGGTTAAATGTGTTACCTAGGGGATGATTCTAACTGTAGGGGGAGGGGACTCACAAGTGGAGGAGACCGATCGGTGTTCCTCTGTACTGGGAACACACCATTGGTCTCCTCTCCCCTGACAGGACGTGGGTCTGTGTGTTTAAACACACAGATCCACGTCCCTGCTCTGTTATCGGGCAATCGCGGGTGCCCATTGGTCTTCGTGACTGCCGGGCATGTGCATCGGTTCCCGAGTGACACGGCGTGTGAGCACCCCCTAGAGTGCCGAGAAGCCAAGGACATCATATGACGCCCAGCCAGAATGAAAGCCGCCGGAGCCGTCATTTTAAATAAGCTAAAAAATATTTCAGGTCTGAAAGTTCACAGCCTGAGTAGAAAGCAGCTACAGCCTGACTATAAAACCATGTTACCTGCAAAGAAGAATCCTTGCTTTTTGTGAAAGCAGTGGTCTCTCTGCAGAGGACCGACATACCCCTACTGAGTCAAAATTATATCTAAGCAATCAGCAAATCTCATGCTCTCTGTTGATTGAAGAGCTCTAGCTCTGATTTAGTAGCGGTGGGGTGTTGGACCAAGAGGGTAATTAACTAAGGCTGGAGCAGCCAGAATCTGGAACAACTGCGTATGGCAACCAAACAGCTCCTATCTATTAGGGATGAGCTTTATGTTCGAGTCGAACATGAGTTTGACACGAACATTGGCTGTTCGCCATGTCTATGGGAGAAATCAAAAGTGTTAATGCTAAAGGTTAATATGCAAGTTTTTGTCATAAAAAGTGTTTGGGGACCTGGGTCCTGCCCCAGGGGACATGTATCAATGCAAAAAAAGTTTTAACAACGGACGTTTTTCGGGAGCAGTGATTTTAATAATGCTTAAAGTGAAACAATAAAAGTGAAATATTCCTTTAATTTTTGTAAAAGGTAATTTAAAACTTGAATTGTCGTGGAGTGGAGACTGGAGCATCACTGGAGAATGGATCATCATTGGACAGAGATGGGATTACATCGCTGGACAGACATCGAGAGACTGGATTACATCACTGGAATTATTATTATTATTTTTTAATAAAGGACTTGTCCCAAACCGTCTACTGTGATTTTTAACATTTTCACACTTTTTCTTTGTGAAATGGTAGGGGTACAATATACCCCTTACCAATTTACATAGGGGGGCCGGGATCTGGGGGTCCCCTTTGTTAAAGGGGGCTTCCCGATTCCAATAAGCCCCCCGCCACAGACCACCACAACCACCGGGCAAGGGTTGTGGGGATGAGGCCCTTGTCCCCATCAACATGGGGAAATCCTCCCTGTTGAGGGCATGTGGCCTGGTATGGTTCAGGAGGGGGGGGCACTCTCTCATCCCCCCTCTTTTCCTGCGGCCTGCCAGGTTGCGTGCTGGGATAAGGGTCTGGTATGGATTTTTTGGGGGGAATCCCATGCCATTTTTTATTTTGTTGAGGGGTTCCCCTTACAATCCATACCAGACCTGAAGGGCCCGATATGGAATTTGGTTGGAACCCCACACCATTTTTTTTAATGCCGCTGGGTTCCCCTTAATATTCCATATCAGGCCCCTGAAGGGCCTGATATGGAATTTGGTTGGAACCTCACGCATTTTTTTTGGTTCAGGGTTCCCCTTAATATTCATATCAGACCCAAAGGACCTGGTAATGGACTGGGGGGGACCCCTGATTTTTTTTTCAATGACTTTGATCTGTACTGCTTGGACTGACAATTCATGAATAGCCACTTGTAGTTTTAAATGACTTTTTTTCTTTAGAAATTTCATTTTGTGAAGGGACAGTTCTAAACACAGGAAATATGCACTACTTTACAGGCATACTATAGACAGCCCCTAGGTACGAAATTTAAAGGAATATTTCACTTTTATTGTTTCACTTTAAGCATTATTAAAATCACTGCTCCCCAAAAAATTGCATTTTTTTTTAAATTGCATTGATACATGTCCCCAAACAATAACTTGCATATTAACCATTAAAATGAACACTTGATTTTTCATGTTCATGTCCCAAAGCTTTTAAACGGTGTTCGCGTGTTTGAATGCATATTTTGCCTGTTCGATGTTCTGCTGCGAACCGAACTTGGGGGGTTTTCGGCTCATCCCAACTATCTACTACTTTCAAAGCTAAACTGAACAAGCTGAACCTAGAAGCTGATTGGTTAACATGCACAGCTGCTCCAGAATCTGTCTGTTCCAGTTTTAGTATATTCGCCCCCTTGTATATGAGTAACTCTATGTATAAGAACATAGGTGTGCACTGCCTATTGCATTAGGCTGTGCATTCTAAAGTTCAAACACACATACATGTGTGTATAGATGTCTGTATGTGTATATATATTTACAATACCATATATATATATATATATATATATATATATATATATATATATATATATATACTGTATATACACACACAATCTCTCTTATAAATACATCTAAACAAGTAAACAAGCATTTTAAATGGTGTCAGTAATGTCCAAACAGATCCCTGATTAAACATGTGCACTACCGAAAAATTTGTTTAGTTTTGTTCTCGTTTCATTCATTTATTTTTTCCATTTATCGAATCATTCCTTATGATCGGCATGCGTTACTTTGGATCATTCATGACTTTGGATGCATTTATATTCGTTCCATTCCATTCGTTTAGATGTGGCATGCATTACTTTAGATAGTTTGTAACTCCGTATTCGTTACTTTCACTAAATTTGAAAGGAAATTCTAAAAAGAATGTAAATCTAATCTATCCCAAATTAGCTGCTATGGCGCAGAGACCTAAATAGAAGAGTTACTGACTTTGGCTATTTTACCCATCATTTAATAGTTTATAATAATAAATAATAATAGTACCGGTAATAATAATACTAAAAACCATAATAATAGTTATTTATATCATAATAAAAATAAAAAAAATTATCCAAATGTAAAACTTGTAGGTTAAATCCTTTTTTGTATTTTCGTTCTTTTGGATTTTCTATCTTTCGGGTTTTCATTCTTTCGGATATTCATTCTTTCTGACAATTTGTTTTCATATACATTTGTCAAAAGAGTCTTTTGTTTATTCAGATGCTTCCGAATGAACAAATATGCCAGATCTTGTCCGAAAATGAATTTGTAACAAAACAAATTGCACATGTCTACCCTTGATTTCTCACTTTTGAGACGGAGAAAGGAACTGGGGACAGAGATTTCCCAATACCTTTCTCTGCAGCCTCAGCTGCACAATACAGTGAATGAATGGAAAGTGCTCTGTCCTGATTGTTTTCCTGTTTATTCACAAATTGAAGCATAGTCAACACAGTTCACTATGCTTTAGTAATGAATGAACACAGTAAGTGATCAGTAATCACATATTTACTAGCCCATTCCTTAGCTCTCTATCCTGAAACATCTCCCAGTGTAGGGGGGGCATATATGGGAAGGGGGGTCTCCACCGCACAGGGTGATTTGTGCGTGCCAGGCACACCCTGTGCTATGACTATGTATATAGTAAACTGAGAGGGATTTGCCTTTTAGAAACAATGGGGTATTTTAGTATTTCAGTAATTGTATTACAGTGATTCCCTAAAATATTTTTTTTATCAGTATTTACAACTGTGTCATACAATAGGCTCCCTGAAAAAGATAACACCTATGAGATATCCCAGTAATAGAGGATGTAGTGTTGGCAGTCAATATACAGTACATTTTTAAATTGGAAAATAAATTTCAGATCTATTTAAAATGACTTCAGGTGCTTGGACCAGTGCCTTACTGGTTAGTAAGAATATGAGAGAAGCTACAAGCTTGGAAATGTATTTGGACTAGAGTGATGGGATAGCTTAAAATGTGTGATGTTTAACCACTTAAGAACCAGGTCACGCAATTTTACGTCGGTAGAATGGCACGGACAGGCAAATCGATGTAAATATACGTCACTTTAAATCTGCCGCTGTGCGGGCATGCGCGCCCCTGCTACGAGCTCCGTGATCGTGCCCGTGGGACCCGCGGACTCGATGTCCACCGGATTCCCACGATTGTGTGTCACGGAGCTGCAGAATGGGGGATGCCTGTGTAAATAAGCATCTCCCTGTTCTACCTGGTGACAGGGCACTGATCGTCTGCTCCCTCTTATAGAGAGCAGCGATCAGTGTTGTGCCACAGTAAGCCACCCCCCTAATAATTAGAATCACTCCCTAGGACACATTTAACCTCTTCCTAGCCCCCTAGTGGTTAACCCTTTCATTGCCAGTCACATTTACACAGTAATCAGTGCATTTTTATAGCACTGATCACTGTATAAATGTGAACGGTCCCAAAATAGCGCCAGAAGTGTCCAATGTGTCCGCAATAATGTCGCAGTCACGATAAAAGTCGCTGATTGCCACCATTACTAGTAAAAATAAAATATTAATAAAAAAGCCATAAAACTATTCCCTATTTTGTAGACGCTATAACTTTTGCGCAAACCAATCAATAAATGCTTATTATTTTACCAAAAATATGTAGAAGAATACATATCGGCCTAAATAGAGGAAACATTTCGTTTTTTTATATATTTTTGGGGGATATTTATTATAGCAAAAAGTAAAAAATATTGCTTTTTTTTCTAAATTGTCGTTCTATTTTTGTTTATAGCGCAAAAAATAAAAACCGCAGAGGTGATCAAATACCACCAAAAGAAAGCTCTATTTGTGGGGAAAAAAATAACATCAATTTTGTTTGGGAGCCACGTCGCATGACCGCACAATTGTCACTTAAATCGACTCAGTGCCGAATCACAAAATGTGCTCTGGTCTTTGGGCAGCCAAATGGTCCGGGCTGAAGTGGTTAAATATGTAAGGCCCTTTTCACACTACAAAATAAATCCGTTTTAATAATCCGTATTAAAATGTTAAAAAACTGAAGTTATACGTCCTTTATAAAATATCATTAAAGTCTATGGGATTTTTTTATGTTCCGTAAAGATCCGTAATAGTCCGTTATAACGTACGGACGTTAGTTGTAACGGAATATGTGACGGGTCTTGCACTATTTTTTGTCCATTTTTTATCCGTTGCAAGTAACGGATATATTAACGTCCGTTATATTTTAACATTGAAGTCTATGGCGCACGGACGTTAGTAAATGTCTCCGTAAATGTCCGTTATGTTAACGGACGTTAATTTTACTGAGCATGCTCAGTAAAGACTTCTGGAGCTGGACTTCAAGAAAGGGTGAAATGGTTTTTATTAACGGACGTTAGAAAGGAATGATATAACGGATGTATACGGATATATACGGATAAACATTATCCGTTTTCAATAAAGGAAGAATGGTAAAATATTTATCTGTATGTATCCGTTATTAAATCCGTTAATAAACGTCCGTTAATAGGTGTAATAACAGTAGTAACGGATATTATAAAACGGACATACAATCCATAGTGTGAAAGAAGCCTAAGTTTGGGTTTATTTTGTAATTTTTGTTATTTTATTTAGTGACTGTAGTTAGTTATGTATTGTGATATTTTTCTCTAGAATTTGTGTTTGTTGGAAAAAAAAAATCAATAAATAAAATATGGATTAAAAGATCAGCCTTCAGATTACCTATGGATTACTTCAAAAGTTATTCTTCATTTGAGTAAATACTGTGTACATACCTGAAATTTGTCTTTTTATTGAGTTGCTGCATGAGATCGAAAACCTAAAGTCATGATTGCAGTAGGATGCTTGCTTTTTAAACTGATTGGGTGGGGATAACTGGGTGCATATAACCAGTACTGTGTAAGGCTTGATTCACACCTATGCATTTTAGCGCTTTTTGCATTTTGCAGATTTGATCTACAGAACGTTGGGCATTAGTGAAAATATGCAAAATGCAAAAAGCACTAAAAACGCATAAGTGTGAATCAAGCCTTAATCAACTGACTCTAACAGGTTTTCTGCTAAGATTGCCCCACAAAAGCATCCCCACAATATGATGCGGCCACCAGGGTGATGTGCAGTGGTAGTTTTCCACTACACATAGCATTTTGCTTTTAGGCCAAAAAGTTCAGTTTTGGTCTGATCTGACCAGAGCACCTTCTTCCACATGTTTGCTGTATCCCCCACATGTCTTCTCGCAAACTGCAAACTGGACTTCTTCTGGCTTTCTTTCAACAATGGTTTTCTTCTTACCACTCTTTCAAAAAGGCCAGATTTGTGGAGTGCAAGACTAATAATTGTCCTGTGGACACATTTTCCCACCTGAACTGTGGATCTCTGCAGCTCCTCCAGAGTTACCATGGGCCTCTACATCTCTGAATAATTGTCTCCTTGCCCAGTCTGACAGTTTAGGTGTATGGTCATATCTTGGTAGGATTGAAGTTGTGTCATACTCTTTCCATTTTGGGATGTTGGATTGAAAAGTGCTCTGTGAGGCCCTGTACACACGATCAGTCCATCCGATGAAAACGGACTGAAGGCTGAAGTCGGATGGTCTGATGGTCTGATGTGCCTACACACCATCAGTTCAAAATCCGATCGAGTCCAACGCAGTGACGTAAAACACAACTACGTGCTGAAAAAAATGAAGTTCAATGCTTCCAAGCATGCGTCGACTTGATTCTGAGAATGCGCGGGTTTTGAACCGATGCTTTTGCGTACTAACCATCGGTTTTGACCGATCGGTCATCAGTCCATCAGTCCGATTTTAAAGCAAGTTTTAAAACTTTGGTCTGAAGGACAAAAGTCCGATGGGCCATACACACGGTAGGTTTGGACTGATGAAACTGAACCTCAGTCCGTTTTCATCAGTTTGGACTGATCGTGTGTACAGGGCCTAAGATGTTCAAAGCTTGGGATATTTGTTTATAACCTAACCCTGCTGTAAACGTCTCCATAACTTTATCCCTGACCTGTCTTGTGTTTCGTGGACTTCATGATGCTGTTTGTTCACTAATGTTCTCTAACAAACCTCCAAGGGCTTTACAGAACAGCTGTATTTATAATGAGATTAAATTACACACAGGTGGACTCTTTTTACTAATAAAGTGACTTCTGAAGGAAATTGGTTCTACTAGATTTTAGTTAGGTGTATGAGTAAAGGGGGGCTGAATATAAATACATGCCACACTTTTCAGATATTTATTTGTAAACAATTTTGAAAACCATTTATCATTTTCCTTCCACTTCACAATTATGTGCTACTTTGTGTTGGTCTGTCACATAAAATCCCAATAAAATAAATTTACGTTTTTGGTTGTAGCATGACAAAATGTGGAAAATGTCAAGGGGTATGAATACTTTTTCAAAACACTGTGGCCCGTTTTCAGATACATTGGCGCATATTTATGCCGGCGTAGCGTATCTTATTTACACTATGCCGGACCAGCTCGGAGAGGCTCGTACTGTATTCAGAAAGATATTACTCACCAAGATGTGGCAGTGTAACGTAAATTAGTCGGCGCAAGCCGGCCTAAGTCAAAGTAGGAAGGAAGTGGGCGTGATCCATTTAAATGAAGCATGACCCCATGCAAATGAAGGGCTGAACGCACGGCGCATGCGCCGTGATGTCAACGTATGTCCCGCATCCCTCTGCGCATGCGCACAATTACGCCCGGCGTAACCCCTGAGATACGCCGGCCCACTGCCTACGCCCAGTGCATACATACGCCCAGACATGCGCCCGTCAAGTGCAAAAGTACACAAGCATTTTTGGGTGCTAGTACTTTTGTCTTTTGAAGTATGCCTGCACCAGGGAGTTCTACAGACCGCAGAATGAAAAACTTCCGCCCTCAGGAGAAGGCTATAATTATTGATGGCCTCTCCAAATACGGCGCGTGCCTCTATGGGGCACAGAGTGGCACCACGAGCAAGGACCAGAAAACTCAAATCGATTTGGAGATCACCACCCAGGTGAATGCCCTCGGCGTGGCGGCTAGGAAACCCAAACACATACAGAAAAAAATAAACGATCTGCGGCGTCTGGTAAAGGAGAAGCTGGCAGCGATCAGGAGGCATGCCAGTGGCACAGCCGCTAAGATCTCCCTGACGGCTGATGAGCTGGTCATTGCCAGATGCCTAGATAGGGAGCTGGTTGAGGGCCTGGAGGGCTTTGATTCTGTGGATCAGCCCTTGAGGACAGGTAAGTGTGTTTTATCTTCTTTCTGGTGTGTAGCATGTGTGGGGGGGCAAGGGAACATGTGACAAGTGTGTGGGTCCACCAACATGTGAATGTTTTGTGTCATCCACAGATGTGCAGGAGGGAGCTGGGCCGTCATCGGCTGATGTGCGACCCATGCCATCCGTGGTGGAGAGTGCCCCTACCTCACCTCTTGAGGAAGTGGAGGAGGAGCACATCGGTATAGAGGATGCAGTATACCTTGTGGAGGAGACCCCCAATACCTGGTCCCTCCCAAACATCCTCCCCCATCAGGGATAGCCCCTCAAGGGCCACCATCCCCATCAGGGATAGCCCCTCAAGGGCCACCATCCCCATCAGGGATAGCCCCTCAGGGGCCACCATCCCCATCAGGGATAGCCCCTCAAGGGCCATCCCCTACAGCCGGCCCCAAGCCTCTCCTGCCCCTAGGAAGGCTACAAGAAAATCAAGGGGTGATCCTTAGGAATTCGAAGATCATCTGGCGAGGGACCAGGCCAGGAAGACCCGCCATATGGGTTCCCTAGTGGGTGATCTGCACCGCGTTGCAGAGAGCCTGGCCTCCTCGGCCGAGAGCCAGGCTGCCTGTACTGTCGCTGTGCAGCAGGCCCTCACCCAGCAGGCTGTACAGAATTTCACCATAAACGAGAGCCTGCAGGATGTGGTTGGCAACGGCTCAGCCCTTGTGACATGTCTGGTGAAGCTGCAGGCCACCACACCAGACCTTGTCACTGAGGTCCAGAGCCAGGCAGCTGCTGTCCAAGAGGAGGGGAGGCAGACAAGGCGCCACATGCGCAGCACTACCACCCGCCAGCTGCGGATGCAGGCTGCAACCAATATATACCTCCATCGCATAGCCGTGGCATTGGAGGGCAGCCAGGCAGCCAGGGAGAGACTGGGGGATGTTCCACCACCAGATGCCCCACCCCCCCACCTGAGGCTCCCCCAGGCAACTGCGCCCGAGGAGCCTAGGCACCAGACGCAGCCCACGTCAGGACCGATGATTTAGTTCGGGATTTTCTTTTATACTCAAGTGCTGAGTTTTGTGATTTATTTTTAGACTCAGGTGATGAGTGTTTTTATTATTTTAACTCAGATTATGAGTTTCTTTTTTTTTTTAATCCCTGCACATGGGGAGTAGTGCAGGCTACAGTGTGACTGGTGTGTGAATGGGGGGGGTGACACTCCTGCTGGAAAAGGGGTGTCACCCTCGGTCGTTGGGGAGAAGTGAACCCCACGACCCGTGTGAAGGTGGTATGAATGGTCAGCGACATAATTGGAGCCTTGCCGTGGCGTTGCTGCTCCCAAGTCCTGCATGGTGGACTTGGGCTAATCCAGTGTTTCTCAATTCCAGTCCTCAGGCCCCCCCAACAGGTCAGGTTTTCAGGATTTCCCTCAGATGAAAAGGCTGTGGTGATTACTAAGGCAGTGAAACTGATCAAATCACCTGTGCAAAATAATGGAAATCCTGAAAACCTGACCTGTTGGGGGGGCCTGAGGACTGGAATTGAGAAGCACTGGGCTAATCCAATATGATGAGGATGTGGGGTGTGTGAGCTAGGGACCACAGTGGTGTGCATGCGTGCATTCTCCTTGTGCCATGATGAATGTGTGTGTTTCACTTGTAAAGAAGCCTTCCACGAGGCATCTCCTGACTGCTCTTCCCTCAGCAGACGGGGTGGCCTCGGGCAGGGGGGGACTGTGTGGTTCAGGGGTCAGGTCATCACGTAGGTCAATCTCCAGGCCCTTTCTCATGGCGTAGTTGTGTAGAATGCAACATGCACCGATGATCTGGCACACAAAGTTTGGGGAATACAACAGGGTCCCCCCGGACTTATCCAAGCATCGGAAACGGGACTTCAGGATGCCAAATGTGCGTTCCACCACTGCACGGGTACGTGCGTATGCTTCATTGTATTTTCTCTCTCCTCTGGTTTGGGGATTCCGGAATGGAGTCATGAGATGGGGCCCAAGTGCATATGCAGAGTCACCTGGAAGGGAAAAGACAGGAGGATGTTAGTCGTGCATGTGCCCCTCGTGATGTCTGCATCATGGGGTCGGACAGACATGCCTGACTCCCATGTCACTCACCAACCAGCCAGCTGTTTCCGTACACGTTCTGTTCAAATTCTGTTGGGATGGTTCTTTGACGGTATATGTAGCTGTCGTGGCTGGCCCCTGGGTGTTTGGCACGGACGTGCCATATGAGGCATTGGGCATCGGCTATCACCTGTACGTTGATGGAATGCCAGTGCTTACGATTGCAGTATATGTGCTCTGTGTCACGGGGGGGGGGGGGGCGGAGTTCCACATGGGTGCAATCAATGGTCCCAACGGTGCGTGGGAATCCTGCAATTCTGTAGAAATCTGCCATTGCCTTCTGCCGCAGATGCTCCTGGGTGGGTCTGATGAAGTGGTGGGACATGCGTCTGAGGATTGCGGGGACAACCTGGTGCACACATCTGCTCATGGTGGATTGTGACATCCCAGCCACGACTCCACTTGTTCTTTGAAAAGATCCACTGGCAAGGAAATGCAGTGTTGCCAGGACCTTGACCAGTGGCTGCACTGCATGTACGCGGTGTGTCTTGCTGGTGATGTCATCATGCAGGGTTCTGGCTAATTCCATGATGGCTTCAGGGCTGAATCTGAAGATGCGATACACCTCTGATTCACCCATGCCAAAGACGTCAATGCGCATTCGGTAAATCCTCTCCCGTGCCCTCCTACGTGCCCGTAGATGCAGTAGTGCTATGACCACGGCTGCCCCTGGCATGTTGGCATACAGATGTGTTGTCCTGCAAGTGTTGTTGCTCAGGTTGTCTGTAACGGTGCTGCTGTAGCTGCTTTCCAGCTGACCTGTGCAAATCTGGTGCAAAGTTACCCCTGCTTTATGAGGGGTAACTTTGCGCCGGACATTCCACTTACGCGCACCGCGCGTAGCCTGCGCCGGCCAAGCGTATGTTTCTGAATCGGTGTATCTCACTCATTTGCATATTTGAATACGAAATCTATGGGAGCGGCAGATGCGTCCAGCGTATATATGCGCCTACGTTGCGCCGGCGTAGAAAAGTTACGCCGGTCGGAAGAAGCCTATTTTCAGGCGTATCTGGTTCTGTGGGTACGGCGTATAGACACGACGGCGCAAATTTACACTTACGCCGCGCATCTCCAGATACGCCAGCGTAAGTGCTTTCTGAATCCGGGCCTGTATGTCCCATTATGGGCATTTCCCATTACTTTCTGTCGTGTAGACAAAACAGGACGTGAGAGGAAAATACCACAACTTGAGGGCAATCCCTTTAAGACAGCTGTCACCAGTACAAATCTCATCACTGGAAGATGTTGCTGCTATTCCTGTTCTAGTGCCAACTTTAAATTGTAACTGTATTCATCATTTTACAGTGACAGTGGTCACAAAGACAAAACAAAGTGGCGAATTTCCCCAGCAGAGACAACAATAAAATCATAACAGAGGTTGTAACCCCCTCAGCAATCTATCCAAAGGTAAAAAAAAAATATGTTTGGGCTTTGTTTGTACACTTTGTAACTGTTTTGTGTTCAGAAGACATTCATGCCTAGATGCCATGGCCAAATGTTGCTGCATCAGCACTCATCAGTTAACTAGAAAATAACTTTATGACTAATTTGCATACCCAAATTATTTTTATATTTTATAGGGATATAAGGATTTTATTTTGTATACTGTTGTAATAGCAATCTGATTAAACGCTAGTGATTTTAGTAGCAGGACTAAGCTACTAAAAATCTTCTGTGTAGTTCTAGGCTATTCAGGTAACTGCCAACAAGTGGTCAAAACTCTTTGTAGCAGAAGACTTTTGTAGCGCTATTCTTAGTTTGCAAAAATCAATGGGCCAGATTCACAGAGGAAATACGCCGGAGTATCTACTGATACTCCGGCGTATTTTCAAATTTGCTGCGTCGTATCTTTAGTTTGAATCCTCAAACCAAGATACGACAGCTTTTGGCTTCGATCCGACAGGGGTACGGCTTTGCACGCCTTTGGATCGTAGGTGTAATTCTTCTGCGCCCGCTGGGTGGAGTTCGCGTCGTTTTTACGAGTCGGGTATGCAAATTAGCTGTTTACTGCGATTCACGAAGGTACGCGCTTTCGTCGCATTCTCTTACGTCGTCGCTAGTGGGCTTTTCCCTGCGTAAAGTTACAGCTGCTATTTCGTGGCTTATATTTAGACTGCCCATGTTAAAGTATGGGCGTCGTTCCCGCGTCAATTTTTTTTTTTTTTGCGTAAGTCGTCCGTGAATAGGAAAGGACGTAACGCAAAGATTACGTCGGTGCGACGTCATTTCGTGCAAAGCACGGTGGAAAATTTCAAAACAGAGCATGTGCAGTATGTTCGGCGCGGGAACGCACCTAATTTAAATGACACACGCCCCATTTGAATTAGGCGGGCTTGCGCCGGACGGCTTTACGCTACGCCGCCGCAAGTTTACAGGCAAGTGCTTTGTGAATCAAGCACTTGCGCTTAAAACTTGCGGCGGTGTAACGTAAAGGACATACGTTACGCCGCCGGAATTGTATGTGAATCTGGCCCAATAGGTCTAATGCTGCGTACACACGCTCTGAATTTCCGACAACAAATGTTTGATGGGAGCTTTTGGTCGTAAATTCCGACCGTGTGTAGGCCCCATCGGACATTTTCTGTTGGAATTTCCAACAACAAAAATTTGAGAGCTGGTTCTAAAATTTTCCAACAACAAAATCCGTTCTCCTAAATTCCGAGCGTGCGTAGACAATTCCGACGCACAAAATTCCACGCATGATCTGAATTGAGTATGAGACAGAAGCGATTGGTCTGGTAAAACTAGCGTTCGTAATGGAGATAGCACATTCGTCACGCTGTAACGGACTGAAAGGCACAAAGCTGAAAAACGCGAATCGCCTCTCACCAAACTTCTACTAACACGAGATTAGCAGAAGGAGCTCAAAGTGTGGCACACTTGTAATGGAACTTCCATTTTATTGTGCCGTCATACGTGCTGTACGTGACCGCGTTCTTGACATTTGCAATTTCCGACAACATTTGTGCGATCGTGTGTATGCAAGACAAGTTTGAGCCAAAATCCGTTGGAAATGTATCCACGATTTTGTTGTTGGAATGTCCGATCGTGTGTACGCGGCATTACTCTGGTGTCTATTGCATGGCATCATCATAGTTTTATTTTCACAATGCTCTCTCTGGAGAGTGGATGATCTGGCTCCAATCAGGAGGAAGAGGTGTGGAGAATAAACAGCTGTGAGGTGACATTTGGTTGGGGTGAGACAAGTGTGATAGAGGAGCAGCCATCCTCCAAATTGTAAGTGGAGATTTTATAATAATGTAGCCGAATCCTGGGGGAGCATGATGGTGGTTGTTGTGTTCTCCTGTAAACCTGTCTTTCTACTCCTGATTGGAGAATTAGTCCACCCTGATAGTGCCATCTCAACTATAATAAAGTCTATAATATAGTTCACTTTAACAACTTTAATACAAGGTATTTTCACCCGCTTGCTGCCCAGGCAAATATTCCGCTTTCGACACTGTCACACGTTAAATGACAATTGTGCAGTCATGTAACACTATACCCAAATATAATTGTTTTCATTTTTGAGACAGATAGAGCTATCGTTTTGTGGTTTTTAATTACCACTGTGTTTTCTTATTTTTTTTGTTAAAAAAACTACTGTAAAGCTGTAGGGGACAGTGCAGAAAACATTTGGAAATTCTATCAGAGGTCAAGTAGGGATGATCGAGTATGCCTGGGCTTGATTTGTGGGGCGTTTAGCAAACTTGTTGTAAATTCCAGAAGTTGTTCTGAACCCCAATGAAGCCAATGGAAGGAGAATCTTAAAAAACAATTCTGGCCAATTTGAAGGTTAATAGGCAAGGGGTTGTCAAACAATGGCATGGAGTCTGGGCACTGCAATGTGGGACAACTGCCAGTAGTACGGTAGATGTTAAAGCTTCTAATAGATGGATCAAACCTTGGGTGGTTCAGCAGGGACAGCCAAGATTTGATTAATGTATAGGCAGGCTAGTTGTACTGTAGTCAATCCATCAATCAACTTCAGTACAGGCAGTTGAATTTTTGAAATGCGATTACTGCCAGGGGCCGCTAGCCGGAATCATTGTGTTCTGCCTGCAGAGAAGGTTTCCAGTGTCCCCTTTCTTTTGGCAAAATACAATAGTGTTGTGGGAGGGATTCCCCCATCAACAAGTCAGGGTTGATGGGGGAATCATGCTATTTTCTTTCCTGCAAACAAAGGTGGAAAGAAAATCAAATCATCTATGGCTTGCCTAAGAAATAGCTTTCAGACAGAAAAGCGCTCTGTGTTTTATGTGAATTCAAGGGGAAAAACACCAATCCTTCAAATTACATGGTTGGGAGATGCCTTTCAGCTGTGTGCTATGTTATGGAACACCATATTCTGACATCACATATTTAGCATGTGTAATATGTTATTTAAATTTGACATTATTGCTTGGCTTAAATACATCAACATCACCCCGATATGATTAATTTTAACTAAAAATATATATTTTTTTAGGTCGTGTATTGCTGTGAGAAGCTAGAATTGAGCAGTGGAAGGTGCAGCCTTAAAAGCTATCGAGAAGGTTTATGCTTCCAAAAAAAGCCCACAAACTACTGTTGCCCTAACATGTTCAGTATTTAATTATTTGTACAAGGACCTCATTTTAACATTACAGTACTTCCACCATCCATGTCACAATATAAAAATAACACTATGGTTTAATTCATTTACATTTACTTTCCAAAATATTGTTGCGCCTACTTGCGCTTTAATGGATCACTTGTACATTTAGAACAGGACCCCCAACAGTTATTTCTAAATATAGAAATAAACATTACATTATATGCTATGCAAGTGGCTTTTGTAGGCCATTTTTAATGATGGCGACCAGGCAGCTTCTAATGTTTACTAAAAATGAAGGCGTAATATGCAAGCTACGACCAGTGGTCTGAGCTGGACAGCCAATAGTCCTTGGGGTCTGATCTTCACTTTGAAGAGTGATTCACATGGTTTGGTAAATAATGTCATTTGTAGATGCAGAACCTTCTTGACCCTCACTAGCAGAGTTTATGGATGCGCATTTCCTCTGCCTCCTGAACAGAACTTACACAGAAGTGAATCACCCTATTTTGAAAAAGACCCACGCCATCCATTTTTTATCTCAAAATCAAGAATATATTGTAATTTATTTGCATTAAAAAAAAAAATATTGTAGTATTTTTATTATTTTACAAAAAGTAAGAGAACAAAAGAAAAATCTAAACTAAATCAAGGTTTGGTGTGACTGCCCTTTGGCTTGAAATCAGCATTTGTTACACTTGCACACTTTTTAAACTTGCCCAAAATCCAAGATTTTGTGGGATTAGGGTCAGGTTTATGATTAATCAGTTATACCAAGCAGGTTCTATTAAGCATCACTTTCATATGTAAGCTGAAACAGTCATTAAAGCAGAGCTACACCCAAAAATGTAACTTTCGCTTTTTGGAATCCTCCCCCCTCACATTTGGCGCCTTTCAGGGGGAGGGGGAAGCAGATACCTGTCTAATCCAGGTATTTGCTCCCATTTCTGGGCATAGACCGCTGAAGGCTTCACATCGATTTATGCTATGCCGGCCACTCCTTCGTCCCGTCCCCTGCTG
This sequence comes from Rana temporaria, assembly GCF_905171775.1. Classification (NCBI taxonomy): domain Eukaryota; kingdom Metazoa; phylum Chordata; class Amphibia; order Anura; family Ranidae; genus Rana; species Rana temporaria. The sequence goes on along the minus strand of NC_053494.1, from coordinate 162,450,455 downwards.
TCTTCTGGGAAACACACAGGTCCCAAAAGCAGGGACCAGTGAGGACATGCAGCGTGGCTCGCGCATGCGCAGTAAGGAACCAGTCTGTGAAGCCGCAAGCCCCGAGAGCTGAGGGACAGATATAATTCAGATGAGGACATTGTGGGCGCCCTGGACAGGTGTCCATATTTTAAAAGTCAGCAGCTGCAGTATTTGTAGCTGTTGATTTAAAAAAAATGGGCGGAACTCCAATTTAACTGAAACAGAAACAGCTTTGTGGGAGGCTAAAAACTGGGTGAGAAACAGCCAAACTCTGCTACTAAGGTGAGATTGTGAAAGACATTTTCATGTCACAGGTCATAAACCATGGCAAAACTGAGCACAGGAATAAGACACAAAGTAGTTATACTACATCAGCAAGGTCTCTCCCAGACAAATATTTCAAATCAGACTGTGGTTTCAAGATGTGCTGTACAAACTCTTTCGGAGATGCACAAAGAAACGCTGAGGACCGTAGACGCAGTGGTCAGGCAATGAAACCTAATGCAGCAGATAGGACACAAATAATACTTACTTCCTTTTGATGTCAGAAGATGTCCAGCAGTGCCATCAGTACAATACTGGTGAATAATCAGTAGGAGCCAGGTACACCCATCTACTGTCCAAAGAAGTCTGGCCAGAAATGGTCTTCATGAAACAATTGTGACCAAAAAGCTATGCCTCCAAAGTGGAAACATGAGAGGTACAGTAATGAGTGTCTGCAGGCAACAGTGAAGCATGGTGGAGGTTCCTTGCAAGTTTGGGGATGCATTTAGACAAATGGAGTTGGAGATTTTGTCAGGCAGATACGTATACATCATACCATACAATCAGGAACGTGTGTGATTGGCCCCAAATCTATTCTGCAGCAGGACAACGACCCCAAACATACAGTCAATGTCATTCAAGTTGTTGTAAAGACACAAGGTTTTTCCCTTAATGCGTTCTATACATGAAGATAAAAAACCTTCTGTGTTCAGCAGCCCCCCAATACTTACCTGAGCCCCCCTTTTCCAATCCAGGTGTCCACGAGAGCCTTGCACTCCTAATTGGGACTTGCACTCCTGATTGGCCTTTGGCAACAGCTGAAGTAATTGGCTCTAGCTACTGTCTATCACAGCCAGTTAGCCAATCAGGAGATAGAGGGGTCGGGCCGAGCCATGGCTCTGTGTGTAAATGGACACACAGAGCCACTGCTCAGGAGCATGACTTCTTAGAAGCATGCTGCTTGTCGTGGGGACGGGGAGGAGCCAGGAGTACCAGCGAGGGACCCAAGAAGAGGGGAACCATGGCTGCTCTGTGCAAAAGAACTGCACAAAGCAGGTAAGTATAAAACGTTTTTTTTTTTTTTAAACAAGGCTTTATAGAGCTTAAAGAACTATCTAGTGTAAAGAAGAACATGGAGTCCTGGAAGTGTTAATTTTGCCCCACAGAGTCCTGATCTCAATATCACGGAGTCTGTCTGGGATTACATGAACAGACAGAAGGATTTGAGGCATCCACAGAATATCTGTGCTTAGTTCTCCAAGATATTTGGAACAACCTACCTTCCTTCAAAAACTGTGTGCAAGTGTACCTACAAGAATTAATGCTGTTTTAAAGGCAAATGGTGGTCACACCAAATATTGACTTGATTTTGATTTCTCTTCTGTTCATATACTTTCCATTTTGTTATTTTAAGCATTGTTTCACACTTGCCAAACAATTTTGCACAGTAATGTGTGCAGTGACAAATCACTTTTACTAAACCTCAATTTGAACAAGACCCCCAACATACATTGTTTTAACCACTTCAATACAGGTGATTTTAACCCCCTTCCTGCCCAGGCCAATTTTCAGTTTTCAGTGCTGTCGCACTTTGAATGACAATTGCACGGTCATGCTACACTGTACCTAAATGAAATTTTTATCATTTTTGTCCACAAATAGAGCTTTCTATCTTTTGTGCTATAAACATAAGAAGAGTGACAAGTTTGAAAAAAACACAATATTTCTTACTTTTTGCTATAATAAATATCCCATTTTTTTTTTTAGAACTATGATATGTATTCTTCTACATATTTTTAGTAAAACAATCTTTTGTTTTTTAGAACAAAATCCCCAAATATTATTGTTTTCAGCGTTAAATCAACATTACAGTGTAAATTACACCAAGGAAAAATTCCAAAAGTTTGTAGTGCCAACATTTCATTATGAAATTATTTGCATTACACCCTAAACTTTAACAGAATCTCCAATATCAATTTTAATATCTAGAAACTATCATTACAGTGTTATTTAGTCCCAGAAAAAAATCCAACACAATATTGTTGTGCCTATGTTCTCAGTATTAAATAAATCAAGTCCCAACAACCATTTTTAAGACTGGGCTCATATATATGTGTATTGAATGCATTTCTTAATCACATCCAATTTGTATAACATGTAAATATGACCGTCTTTCAATGGAGGCGGTTCACGCATCTGTGGTACGGTTTTGAAAAGGGTCCTGTGCATTTTTCGGTCAGATTCAGGTGAAAATTCAGGGAAAATGTACATCTGAATCGCACCTGAACCGAGCAGCACTGGACTACGGACTGCAAACCGCAGCCGCATATGTGAACCCAGCCTAAATATACATTTCTAAATGGATCTCAACAACAATCTAGAAACTTATGTTACAGTGTAATTTATTCACATAAACAAACACCCTAAAAACACCCTTTTGTAGTGAGTATGAGTAGTAGTGAATATTGCAGTGAGTACATTCCCAGTATTAATTTATGTGAACTTAGGCCCTAATGCCCCAATGTGCCCAGAGAAAAAAGCCCTCAAAGGATTGCTGTTCCAGTATTAATTTATTTGCACTTAAAGTGATTGTAAAGGTTTCATTTGTATTTTCTAAAGTAACTAACATGTTATACTTACCAGTTCTATGCAATGGCTTTGCACAGAACAGCCTTGATCCTCCTCTTCTGAGGTCCCCTGTTTTGTCATACAACTTTCTTAGAATGCGACATCACACATTATTTACACTCACCATCTTGTCCAGACTTTGTGCCCTCACTTCTGTCATTACTGCATTAAATTAACAACACTGTAAATTGAATGCAGTAAAGTGCGGGAGAGATAATGTATATAATGGGTGCGCTTGGAAAAGAGGTTACATCCTGAGGAAGTCATATAATGAAATGTGTTGAACAGAAGTGATGTAATCAACAGGGGGAACTTGGAAGTGATTTACTGGGATCTTAAAGAGGATTTGCTCATTTATTTTATGTGATTATTTTTTTTTTAAAGCTTGCTGCACTATGGGCATATTTGTCAATATGTGTCCTGCTTTTTGGAGCCAAAGAGGAGCTGTATCTGAGCAATATTTGGAACAGTGAAGGAGAGCAGTTGGTGGTGGTTTCTTCCTATCTCTTCTTCTATCTCTTACCTACATAAAAGTCTGGTGAAACGTTTATTCATCTAAAGTATTAGGGGTCTGCACAATTTTTGTTATGTGAGTATAATAACTTAGGCATACATCATTTAAAATTATGAACAAACTGCAGTATGGTGCTGTCTGTCTTTTAATGCCCATACTGAGCTGAGGATTGTAAAAGGTGAATTTGAGTCACAGCTGGAGAAGAGGAACTGGAGTCTGTGGCAAATTTTGGTTTTACTTCCAAGAACGAAAAAGCTGCAGTAGAGAAGGGAATAGCTTGGAAGTTCTGATCTTACGCCCAGGTTCACACTGGGCTGCGGGAGTGAAGCCGTGCGAGTTCAGCTGAACTCTCACGATTTCACTCCCGCTGGCAGTCCCGATTTCGGACACGATTTCAGAGACATCTGTGTAGGTTTCTGCACAGATGTAAATGTTTTTCGCGGCCCGAAATCGTAAAGAGTAGTACAGGAACTACTTTTTTAAATTGGTGCAGCGCCGCAGATGCGGCATTGCACTGATTAGGATGGTGCCATTGCCGATAATTGCCGGCAAATGCCGCCGATTTGAGATGTGATTTGACATCTCAAATCGCATCTCAAATCGTACCAGTGTGAACCAGGCCTACTGGTGGAAAGCGTTTCAAGACTTGTTTATTTATGACAAGTCATGGAAATCTGGTGAGCCTTTCATTTATCTATAGTATTGAGATTCAAGAAGATAATTATGTTTATTGCTATGTGAATATAATACTACTTGGAGTTAGACATTTTGGACCCTATACATGCTACACTCTGGAGTTATTTATGTTTTAATGTCAGTCAGGGCTGAGGAGCTGAATGCTTGTGAAAATAGAGAATTTTTTAGCTATCAGCACAGGCTTCTAATTGTCCTTGTTAAAACTCAAATCTTTCCTTAATCTGCTAGACAAGTACAGTCTGTGATTACATGTAAAAAAAAGTTAGACTTTTTCTTGGCAATGAGCATTGAGCACAAGCTCAATTCCCTTGCCTTCTGTGAGCTTTCCCTAACTACTCCATATCTGTTACAATACACAATTAAAAAAAAATCTCTTGGGAACCCTGAATTTAAACCGAAGAGGCTAGCACATTGGAAAAAAAAAACAGGATTGGCCCTTCAAAGCCCCCTGTATACAGTTCAGAGGTCAAAAAGAGCATGATTGGCAATGATTGCCATGGTGGCAAACATTAGCAATAGTTCTCCATATTCAAGAACTGTAAACAGCTAGAATTCAGGCTGAGCTCAGGCTCGACCCAAACCTAAAACTCATCCATAGGTTCTAGTATGTAATTTCTCCAAATCTACAACATTAAAATACATTTCAGCCACCTGTAGCCAAATTGTGTCTCTCTTGATTTTTTTCAAGGGAATTGCCCAAGTCTTCTCCCATGAAAGTTTGAGTGTTCAGAGGAGTCAGTATTTGTCTTTCAGCCCTGTGCTTAGGTTCTGTACTCAGCTGTAGGTTCCTCTTACATTCTCAAAGAATCCTGATGTTGCAGACATTTCTATTAGTACACCAATTTTAGTATTTTTTTTTCAAGTAGGCTTTGATTTTCTCTGTGCCACACTTGTGGGACAGTCTTTTGTGTTTTGGCTGTGTACTTCACATTTTTTTAAACCACAATTAACACTGCTTAACAGCTATTAAAGAGAATAATTACCAGCTGTTACCTAACATACTTTCCACTGAAATACTAACACTACCTTTTTTAAAAGCAGTAAACTGTTGTCCATTAGCTCCAGGTGTGCTAGTTTAATGATAGACTGTTGAATAAAGGCAATTTATTTTCCCTATTAATAAAGCATTGATATATTACACATTGCTTTACAGAGGACATGGAAGCATTCAAATCTGTGGCAGCTCCTAAAGGACCTAACAGTCCAATATGTCCCCACCACAGTGACACACTCATACCCAATCAAGGGCCAATTTGGTTAGAAGCCAATATAAGGAAACATGTGTTGAAATAAAAATAGGGGTTAATACTGATGGTGATCCTTGGTGTTGGACTGGTATGCTGATCCTCTGGCTTTGATTCATTCTCATATGAACTGAAGCCTGAGACAACCAGGCTGTAGTATTTTCAAAAGAAAGACAGCCATGTAAACATATATATTTATCTCATGACTAGTTTCTTCTAACTTACCTGTGAAGAACACCTAAGAAAATTACAGGCAGAACATAGGAAGCCTGGTGGGAATCAACCCCAAGGCCCCCAGTTCATCAAGACAACAGTGCTAACAACCTAGGGACCATGGAGCCTAAGGCTACTTTCAGACGAGGTGGACTCTGTCGCTACGGAGTCTGCCAGCTGAGCCGGCGGATGACAAGTCCCTCTCTGCTCACTAAGCAGGTAGGGGCTTGTGCAGTGTCACTGTCTCCTATGGAGAGATCTGATAAAAATGGACAGCATGTCCGTTTTCATCAGATCTCACCCGATCTGATCCGCCATGGACGGATGGGGACGTACCGCCATACGACTGATTTTGGCGGATCGGATCGGGTCGGATGTCAGCGGACATGTCTCCACTGACATCTGACGCTCCATAAGATTGCCGTTCAGGTCCGCCAACAAAACTGACAGGCGGACCTGAACGGTCCGACCGTGTGAAAGGGGCCAAATATTGCATCAACAGATACTAACACACATCAGGAGTATTGCAATTTGTGCATGTTTATTAAAGCAGAAAATGTATCAAGCCTCTCAGGGGTAAACTCTTATGAACAGTATGATTTTTATTATTTTTTCCCATAAATTAAGGTGTGTTGAGAGTATTTCATTTCACCAAAATATGTTGGATTTAATGCATTACATAATTACATGGAAAACATTTTTAATTCCCCCCCCCCTTAAAATTGGTTACAATGTAACTAAAATGATGTAGCAACAATAAACAACATTGTTTTTTCAATAGATGATGTAAGACAATGGGATTAGTAAATGCTTAATGGAAAATTAGGAGACCTGGGACATGCAATAGAGATAATTTTACATCTTACCCAGAGCCTTGAATCATATGTCTTGTCAAATTACATTCTCTGGGGTTTGTGAATTATGGGAGTAACCTACAACCTCTGCTCGTATAATATATTAGAATGTCATAGTTAAGATGTGCTATGAGATGCTAATACATTGTGCTAGCTGACAAATGGATGAATAAGGCTGAGAATTAGTGAATATCAGAGTTGCTTTCTACTGCTTTATTATGTGTGTGTGTGCGCAGATGCTGCATGTGTGTTAGTCTAATAACAGGCCAAAACATTACCAAAAGTATTGGGACGTCTGATTTTTCACGCACATGAACTTTAATGGCATCCCAGTCTTAGTCGGTAGAGTTTAAAATATTGAGTTGGCTCACTCTTTGCAGCTATAACAGCATCAACTATTCTGGGAAGGCTGTCCACAAGGTTTAGGAGTGTGTCTATAGGAATGCTTGATCAATATTCCCATCGCACACGTTACTGGCAAATATGGCTCATAAGATGGTGGGTACTACAACGATTACCAGTTGGGTTCTGAAAAACATCAAACAAGCGTACATATTTGCTAGCACACGCTGGCAAATATATACACTTATAGTTAAGTTTGAACATTCTTCCAGAAGCAAATTTGTGGGGTCAAGCAGTGGTGTTGGATGAAAGGTCTGGCTCGCAGTCTCTGCTCTAATTCATCCAAAACATGTTCTATGAGGTTGAGGTCAGGACTCTGTGCAGGCCAGTCAAGTTCCTCTACCTCGAACTTGCTCATCCACCTGTTTATGGACCCTACATTGTGCACTGGTGCGCAGTCATGTTGAAACAGAAAGTGGCCATTCCCAAACTGTTCCTGGAAGGTTGGGAGCATGAACTTGTCCAAAATGTATTGGTATGCTGATGCCTTAAGAGTTCCTTTCACTGGAACTAAGGGGCCAAGCCCACCCCTTGAAAGACAACCCTATGCCATAATCCCCCCTCCACCAAATTATTTAGACCAGTGCACAAAGCAAGCTCTATAAAGACATGGATGAGTCAGTTTGGGGTATAGAAACTTGACTGGCCTGCACAGTCCTGACCTCAACCCAATATGTATACTATATGTGGAGGTTTCTATGCATGTGTAGTTAACATATTTGATATTTGCAGCTAAATGGATATCTGGAAGCTTTTTTCTTTTTAAACAGGCACTTTCTATTTGTCACCACCATCCAATATATTAGAATGTATTCATTGTATGTGTTGCTTAAATAGGCTCTGTCACTTTGCCCATTCATGACAAAGTGACAGCCACCCTCTACCGCAGGAGTCAGAGTTCTTGATATAACTGGTCCCCTCCATTTAATAGTGCTGAGACCTAGAGATTGGTGACTAAGCCTCAGCACTGTGAAATGGGGGAGATCACAGGCTTTCCCCCGTGCCCTTGATCCTCACTACATTACAGCAGCAGTGTGAGGGCTGTGATGGAGCAGGGAAGGCACTCCGATTGATGAGTATATTTACGTGAGAAGAAGTTTGGGCTGGGCTTTAAAAAAAAAATTAAATGTCTTTCCTGAGTCTGAATGATTCCACCTCTTTCAAGCCTTTTCCATCTATTTGATTTATTTACATTATTTGATTACTTTGTTCATTTTTGTATTGTTAGGATTGTTTGTACTTTGTATTGATGTTTGCATTGTATAGTGGAAACACCATGTCTATTCCAATTGTTTTTCCCTATGTTTACATATACTCAGTATGTGTGTATATATATATATATATATATATATATATATATATATATATATATATATATATATATATATATATATACAGTATATATATATATATACTTTTTTTTCTATATCATGTTTTTATCTTTGGTCACCTTTTATTATATTTTTTTGTTAGGGCTCTCCGGTGGTTCCTTATCAACCTTTTTTTGCCTTTTCCTTTTTTCCTTTCCCTTTTCCCCCTTTTCTCTGTCCCTCTTTTCTTTGCTACTTTTCCTAAATTTTTTTGCACCACTTGATCGGCATGCTACGCGGTTGGTCACCTGCTGGCCAGTGGTGGGTGGCATCAGAGTCTTATTTCTTTTCCCCTTATGGGAGAACTTCTATGCTTGTGCCGTCCATCTGACGTCATGGCCTCCACACCTGCATTTGGTGCCCGGAGCATGCAAGTCATCTGCTCTTTCGCCGACCATCTCATGGCGTGTCCCTGTTACTATTTATGCATTTAATTAATTATCTACTTTTTGGTCCGAGCCATATTTAGACCACTGCAAATTCACTTTTTTACTTGATGTTTACTAGTGTTCACTCTTTTTCTTTCTTCTTTTGTTCCCCCTTTATTTATTAATATTATTTAAATTTGAATTTATATGTATGCTTATTTTTATTTATTTTTCCTCTTTTTGGACTTCCACACTTCTTAGGATACTTCTTTTTGTATCCCCCTGCCTGCCTTGGCCTCAGGACTGCTCCACCTTCATCTCCTGGGCAGAGCATATCTTTTGGATGTACTCCCACATCCTTGCCATCTTTTTTGTATACACATTTTGGATTGCGTTTTATTCCTTTTTTCTGGTTGATATGTACGTATGTTCACTAAGAGAATGGATTTTATGAACACCACCCTTAGTAGTCTATTATATATATCTTTCCTAATTTTCCTTTTTTTACATATTCTCTCCACAGATACATTAGTCTTGACTGTCTCCTGAGGAAGTGGGCTTTGCTCCATGAAAGCGTAAAAATTTCAGTCCATCTAACCAACTTATGTTAACATACATATGTATCCTGTCCATTTTTACTATGACATATGTATTTTTTACTATGTCTGATTTTTAACTTTAATATGGAATAAACAATTTGTATATTTTATGAAAATTGGTATTAATTTTATTATTTGGCACAACCCATAAAAGTTCCATAGGCAAAACATTTTTCTGTCCCCTATACATTAATAGAGACTGAGTTCTGCCAACATCTTTTCACTTGTGACCCTTTCTAATTTATGTCCAAATTAACCTCTTGACCACTGGGCACTTAAACCCCCTTCCTAACCAGATCAATTTACAGCTTTCGGTGCTCTCACAAGTTGAATGACAATTACTCAGTCATACAACATTGTACTCATATGAAATTTTTGTCTTTTTTTTTTACACAAATAGAGCTTTCTTTTGGTCATATTTAATCACCGTTGGGTTTTTTATTTTTTTTGCGCTATAAAAGAAAAAAGAAAAAAATGATTTTTTTCTCGTTTCTGTTATAAAATTTAGCAAATTTGTATTTTTTCTTCATAAATTTTGGCCAAAATTTATACTGCTACATATCTTTGGCAAAAATAAGTACACATTGGTGTATATTATTTGGTCTTTGTGAAAGTTATAGAGTCCACATGCTATGGTGCCAATATCTGAAAATTGATCACACCTGAAGTACTGACAGCCTATCTAATTTCTTGAGACCCTAACATGCCAGAAAAGTACAAATACCCCCCAAATTACCCTTTTTTGGAAAGAAGACATTCCAAGGTATTTAGAAAGAGGCATGGTGAGTTTTTTGATTTTGTAATTTTTTTCCCACAATTCTTTGCAAAATCAAGATTTTTTTTCACAAAATGTTCATATTAGCAGGTTATTTCTCACACACAGCATAAGCATACCACAAATTACACCCCAAAACACATTCTGCTATTACTCCCGAGTATGGCGATACCACATGTGTGAGACTTTTACACAGCGTGGCCACATACAGAGGCCCAACATGCAGGGAGCACCTTCAGGCGTTCTGGAGCACCCAGACCAATTCTGACATTTCCCTCCTACATTTAAAAATCATAATTTATTTGCTAGAAAATTACATAGAACCCCAAAACATTATATTTGATTTTTTAGCAAAGACCCTAGAGAATACAATGACCGTCATTACAACTTTTTATCTCGCACAGTATTTGCACAGCAATTTTTCGAACGTGTTAAAAAAAACAGTTTTGTGCTTAAAAAAAAAAAAAACAGTAAAGTTATCCCAATGTTTTTGCATAATATGAAAGATGAAGTTACGTCGAGTAAATAGATACCCAACATGTCACCCTTCAAAATTGCACACGCTCGTGGAATGGCGCCAAACTTCGCTACTTAAAAATCCCCATAGGCGAGGCTTTAAATATTTTTACTGGTTACATGTTTTGAGTTACAGAGGAGGTCTAAGGCCAAAATTATTGCTCTCGCTCTAACGATTGCAGCGATACCATGTGTAGCTTGAACATCGTTTTCATATGTCGGCGGGAATTACACTTGCGTTTGCTTCTGCATGCGAGCACACGGGGCAGCGGCACTTTAAAAAAAAAAATATTGTTCATTTTACTTTATTTATTTTAGTTTGACACTTTTTCCCCCAAAAATACATTTTTTTATTCACATTATAAGGAATGTAAACATCCCTTGTAACAGGAATATAGCATGACAGGTCCTCTTTACAGTGAGATGTGGGGTCAATAAGACCCCAAATCTCACCTCTAGGCTGGAAGCCTGAAATAAAAAAATAAAAAAATGATCCTGGCTTTGATCGTAGCGGTGAGTTGGTAGAAGCACCGGAGGGTGGTGGGAGGGGGGGACGTATTGTGGGGTATTGGAGTATTGCAGGGTATAGCGGAGTATTGTAGGGTATTGTGGGGTATTGCACAGGGTATTTGCAGAGTATTGCACAGGGTATTGCAGAGTATTGCACATGGTATTGCACAGGGTATTGCAGAGTATTACACATGGTATTGCAGAGTATTGCACAGGGATGGCTGAGCATGGAGGGATGGAAGGCTGGATCTGTCACTGCAATTGTCAAAGATCCAGCCCATAGCACTGCAGCTGCCATCCGCTCCCTCCCCCTCTCCTCTCACACTGTACCGATCGGTACAGATAGGGGAGGGTGGAACCGGCGTCATCACATGGCGCCGGTTTGTTTACAAGTGATCGCTCCGTCATTTGACGGAGTGATCACGTGGTAAACGGCCGCTATCAGCCGGCTCTTCTAGACGTCCTCCCATAATAACTCGACCGCGCTGTAGACGTATTTTGTCTATAGCGCGGTCGTCAAGTGGTTAAATTACTTTGGTTGCAGCGCTAAGCTTCAAAACCAGGTAAACTTTGTTTGCTCAGAAGCCTATATAGGCATAAGGGAGCAAGACATGTCTCTAATGCATGGCTTTGTCATTTGGATATATTTTGTTCTCTAGCTCCCTTGTTACTTCCTTGGATGCTCGCCTACAGAACCTCTCCAGAGCTTCTCCCATCCTCTGGAACTCCCTGCCCCAGTATGTCCGGTCAGCTCCTACCCTGTCCATCTTTAGGCGATCCCTGAAAACTTGCTTATTCAGGGAAGCCTATGCCACCTCCACCTAAGAACTGTACTTGAGTCTCCACCTCCATCAGATCATCCCCTGCAGCCTTCACCTTTTGTACCACCTCAGCCCCCTTTAGATTGTAAGCTCCATGAGCAAGGCCCTTATATTCCTTCTGTATTAAACGTGCTACCTAAACTGTTGGCGCTATATAAATCCTGTATAATAATAATAAATGTGATAAAATGTGGACTTAAACAGTAAAAAGGTAAAAAAAAAATCTACCCTTTTTTAAAATGATTATGAATAAAGAGAGTGGATTGTGATTGTAGTAGTACCTACCTAAAATATTTTTTTTTATTAATACCTCTTTTTTTAAAAAAAACATAGGGCCAGATTCACGTAGAGTGGCGCATATTTAGATCGGCGTAGCGCATCTCTGTTACGTTACGCCGGCTCAATTTTGTGACGTAAGTACCGTGGGCCAGATCCACAACCAGCGGGCGCAACTTAAATGTTCCGATTTAAGTTACACCGCAGCAAAATTTCTACCTAAGTGCCCGATCCACAAAGCACTTACCTAGAAATTTGCAGCGGTGTAACTTAAATCTGTCCGGCGCAATGCGGGCCCAATCTAATGGGGCGAGTCCCATTTAAATTAGGCGCGCTCCCGCGCCGGACGTACTGCGCATGCTCCCGACGCTATTTTCCCGACGTGCTTTGCGTTACGTTACGTTGCGCCGAGTTTTGTGAATCGCGACGGGTAAAAAAGAGATGCGGCAGGGAAAAAAAAAATGTAAAAAAATTTTTGACAGCGACGCGGGAAAGAAGGGTATACTTTTACATGGTGTACTAAGTTTACACTTTGTAAAAGCAGCCCTAATTTTGCGACGGCAAACTAACACTTACGGAGAAATAACGAAGGGAAAAAGCTTTGTGGATCTCAGTAAGTGCTAATTTGCATACCCGACGCTGGATTTCAACGAGAAATGCCCCCAGCGGCGTCCGCGGTACTGCATCCTAAGATCCGACAGTGTAAGTCCATTACACATGTCGGATCTTAGGGATATCTATGCGTAACTGATTCTATGAATCAGCTGCATAGATAGAAACAGGGATACGACGGCGTATCAGCAGATATGCCTGCGTATCCCTTTTGTGGATCTGGCCCCGTATCCACAGAGAATTTGCGCCCAAATTTGCGTCAGCGTAACGTAAACTCCGAGGCGTAAGGCGGGGTAATTGAAAGTGGGAAGGAAGTGGGCGTGCTTCATTGAAATGAGCCGTGACCCCATGCAAATGAAGGGCCGGCTGGCATGCGCAATGGTGCTGACTCTGTTCATAGCCTCTCTGCGCATGCGCAGAACTCGGCCCGGCGCAATCAGTGAGATAGGAACTAGGCCAAGCATACTTAGTGAGATACACCCTGTGCTTAAATAGGCCCAGACAAACGCCCTTCCATTGCAAAAGTACATCCATTTGTTTCCCTTCCTGAAGCAAGGTGCTTTTGTTCTGTTGTCTGTGGCTGTTTGTTGGTTTGTGTAGGAGTGTTGTAGCAAAGATTTTTTGGAGAGTGTGATAGGAGATTGTATTAGCTGTTTGTTTGTTCTGTTTGATTTTGGTGTTTGTTTTTTCTGTGTGTTTTTTGGTGTCTGTATTAGCTGTCTGTTTGTTCTGTTTGATTTTGGTGTTTGTTTTTTGCTGTGTGTTTTTGTGTCTGTGTGTTTTTGTGTCTGTGTTTGCTGTTTTTTTTGTGTCTGTTTGGTGCTGACTGTTTGGTGGTGATATGGCACCAAAAAAGAGGAAGTTAAACTTCTCTGTTCGGGAGAAGCAAATCCTTGCTAGGGCCATTTCCCGTCATGGGCGATATTTGCATGGCCCCGGCCAGGAAGAAGCAGATCCTGCAGAACATTACTGATGAGATCAATGCGGTGGGGGGGAGACGAGGACCGTCAGTGGGATCTCCAAAAAGATCAATGACCTCCGCCGCCTGGTCCGTGATAAGCTAGCCAAGCGTACAGCCCATTCCAGGGGCACTGGAGGGGGACCACCTTGCACCATCAGGCAGACTGAGGAGGAGTGGGCAGTGGCCCGGTGCTTCAACAGGCAGAAAGTGGTGGGCCTGCCTGGCTTTGACTCCGAGGAGGCCGTGAGGACAGGTAAGTTTTTTTTTCTCCATCTGGCGAGTAGCATGTGTGTGGGGGGGGGAGGGAATATGTGCCAAGTGTGTGGATCCTCCAACCTGTGTATGTTTTGTGTCATCCACAGATGGCCAGGAGGGTGCTGGGCCATCAGGCCAGTCTGCACCAACCCCCGGACATCAGGCTGCTGAAGTTCCCCAGGCAAGGCTGGAGTCCTCAGGGGAGGAGAGTGGCCACAACTCACCTCATGAGGAGGATAAGGGGGAGGAGGTTGAGGAGGATCAGGTTGACTTAGCCAGTGAAATACTTCTCCTTTTGGAGGAGTCTCCCCCTGTGGCTGGCAGCAGTCAGGCCACCATCAGGGGTAGCCCCTCCCACTCCTCCCCCAACAGGGCTCCCCCCAGGGGGCTCCCCTCCTCCCAGGCCACAAGCCTCATCTGGAGGCAGTCAGGCCACCATCAGGGGTAGCCCCTCCCACTCCTCCCCCAACAGGGCTCCCCCCCAGGGGGCTCCCCTCCTCCCAGGCCACAAGCCTCATCTGGAGGCAGGAAGGCCACCCAGAAGACCAGGGGGGTGGCAGACTTTCTGCCGGCCAATCTGCGGAGGGACCAGGCCCTTCAGACCTGCCATCTGGGTGAGGCCACCCAGACTTTGGCACAGATGGAGGACAGCCTGTCCTCCATTAAGGACTCAGTGACTGAAGTGAGCTGCAACTTCTTGGCATTCATGAACTGTTTTAATGAACTGCAGACTGCAACAGCAGGCGTGGGTCAGGAGGTGCATGCCCTGACCCAGGCTGTCCAGGACAATACCCAGGCTGTCCAGGCCAATACGGCAGCCCTCACTGTGGGCCTGAACAGGATAGCTGTGGCCTTGGAGGGCAGGCCAGCAGGTGGGCAGAGACCAGGGGAGGCTCCTCTCTCACCTGATTCACCCCCCCATGAGTCTCCCCTGAGGGGCCAGGGCCACGGCCGTGGTCGTGGCCGGCCTAGGCGTGGGTCACGCCGACGTTAATTTTTTGTGTATTTTTGTTTTCAGTGCTTTTTTTGGTTTTGTTTTTACTATTTGTTTTATGTTTGTGAATGATGTATGAATGTGGGGGTGACATTCCTGCTGAAAAAGGGGTGTCACCCTCATTTGTGGTGGAGTAGGGTTCCCCAGGACCAGGGAGAAGTGATCCCAGGTCCATGTGAATGGTGTATGAATGTACAGTGACATAATTGGAGACTTGGCGGGGCGTTGCTGCTCCCTAGTACCGTGCGGTGTACTTTGGTCTAATCCAATTTGATGTGGATGTGGGGTGTGTGTGCTAGGGACCACAGTGGTGTGCATGCATGCATTCTCATTGTGCCATGATTAATGTGTGGGTTTAACGTGCAAAGATGCGAGGCGAGGCGTCTCCTGGCTGCTCTTCCCTCAGAAGACGGGGTACCCTCGGTTAGGGGGGGAATGTCTGGTTCGGGGGTCAGGTCATCATGTAGGTCAATCTTCAGGCCCCTTCTCATGGCGAAGTTGTGCAGCATGCAACATGCTGGCACACAAAGTTTGGGGAATACAACAGGGTACCCCCAGACTTATCCAGGTATCGGAAACGGGACTTCAGGAGGCCAAAGGTGCGTTCCACCACTGCACGGGTACGTATGTGTGCTTCATTGTATCTTACCTCTCCTAGGGTTTGGGGGTTCCGGAATGGAGTGATGAGATGGGGTCCAAGTGCATATGCCGAGTCACCTGGAAGGGAAAAGACAGGAGGATGTTAGTCATGCATGTGCCCCTCGTGATGTCTGCATCATGGGGGGGGACAGTCATGCCTGACACCCATGTCACTCACCAACCAGCCAGCTGTCCCCATACACGTTCTGTTCAAATTCTCTTGGGATGTTGCTTTGACGGTATATGTAGCTGTCATGGCTGGATCCTGGGTGTTTGGCACGGACGTGCCATATGAGGTATTGGGCATCGGCTATCACCTGTACGTTGATGGAATGCCAATGCTTCCGATTGCGGTATATGTTCTCTGTCTCACGGGGGGGGGCTGTAGTGCCACATGTGTGCAATCAATGGCCCCCACGGTGCGTGGGAATCTGGCAATTCTGTAGAAATCTGTCATTGTCTTCATCCGCAGGTCCTCCTGGGTGGGTTTGATGATTTGGTAGGCCATGCGTCTCAGGATTGCAGGGATAACCTGGTGCACACATCTGCTAATGGAGGATTGTGCCATCCCAGCCACCACTCCACTTGTGCGCTGAAAAGAGCCAGGGGCAAGGAAATGGAGTGTTGCCAGTACCTTGACCAGTGGCTCCAGTGCATGTGAGCGGTGTGTTCTGGTTAATTCCACGATGGCTTCAGGGCTGAATCTGAAGGTGCGATGCACCTCAGAAGCAGGCATGCCAAAGACATCTAGGCCTGTGCGGTATATCCTCTCCTGTGCCCTCCTCCTCCTCCTCTGTTCCCTCCTCTGTTCCCTTCTCCTTCTGCGCGCCTCTAAAGTCACTAGTATAGCTATAAGCATGGATGCCCCTGGCATGTTGGCATACAGATTGTTGTCCTGCAAGTGTGTGTGCTCAGCTCGTCCCTAATGGTGTTGCTTTAGCTGACCTGCACACGTCTGGTGCAAAGTTAAGCCTGCTTTTATAAGGTGTAACTTTAGACCGGACATTCAGCTGATGCGCACAGGGCGTAGCCTGCGCCGCACAAACGTACTTTTGTGGATCGCCGTAATTCCCTCATTTGCATATTTGAATAGAAAAACAATGGTGCGTCTAGCGTATTTTGCACCCCAAGATGAGCCGGTGTAATCGTTTTACGTCGGTCGAAAAAAACTGGTTTTCAGGCGTATCTCGTTTTGAGGATACGGCGCAGAGATACGCACGGCGCATTTTTACAAGTACGCCGTGCATCTCTAGATACGCCGGCGTAAGTGCTTTGTGAATCTGGCCCATAGTTTTAAGGTCAGTTGCTCTTTAAATAAGTGCACATTTCCCATAAAGAACATTTCCACTTATATTATTTAAAACTAATTTAAAATTTACATATTACAGAAAGCAGTAGAACATTACAGCTTATGAAATATATTTGCAAATAACTTTTTGACTAAATTTTCATGCATTAATGACCTGCCAGTGCCCAGAAACTTGAATGGGTAGCAGCTGCTAACATTAAAATAACTGTTAGAGTTAAAATAAAAGCTAATTAGAATAAATTTAGTCTATTACAGTAATAATCCACTTAGATCAGGATATTGACTGGCCATAAATGCCCTTGGCATGATTTCAACTCATCCAGGTGGTTATTAATATTAACATCCTGTACTTTTTACAAGCTTTATTGTCTAGGCAGAGTGTAACAGAAAGAACAATCGGTATTAGTCGACTTCTATTAGCTTTTATTGGCAAGGAGACCAAGTAGTTGGTAATTTTACCTGCTAAATATGCACAGTGGGCCTCACGCATTAAAATGTCTAATGGAGAAAAAGTTCTTGTTGCCCATAGCAATCGGTCAGATTTTCCCCGTCGTTTTTTAATATTGCATTGGAATCATTAGGGAGACAATAAACATGTATTATATGTTACTAGTCTTTCTTCACACACTTTTAGTCATATGGTCCAAAATGTACAACCATATTTAGTTCATATATTATTTATAAAGCTGAAAAAACACATGACATGCACATCATTCTATATCATCATGTGAATGGAAATTTAAATTTGAAATCCTAATGTCTGACTCCAACAACTATTTTACTGGGTCAAATACACATTTATTTGGACATTAAAGGGTAACTCCACTTTAATGGGGTAAAAAATAGCAAATAAAGAAAAAATAATACAGCGTATACAATTGCGACACAAGTCATATTGTAATTGAATGATATTTAAAAATGAATTTCCTTTTCAAACTGCAGCGCTGTAATTTGGTTACCTGGAGGTGTTCTGTACACATATAGCTGGATTCAGGTAGGGTTACGCCGGCGTATCAGTAGGGCGTTACGCCGGCGTATCAGTCCTTGCGGCATACTTTGGAGCAATGCACACTGGTATATGTACACAGACGGCGCATGCGCCGTTCGTAAAAGACGTCAATCACGTCGGGTCACCACCCATTTACATAAAACACGCCCCCTCATCCTCATTTGAATTAGGCGCGCTTATGCCGGCCCCATTTAGGCTACGCCACCATAACTTAGGAGGCAAGTGCTTTGTAAATACAGCACTTGCCTCTCTGACTTACGGCGGCGTAGCGTAAATACGATACGCTACGCCGCCGCAAAGATACACACATGTACCTGAATCTAGCTATGAATGTGTACAGGACGTCCCCCCCAGAAACATAGTTTCCTGCTTGTGTGATTGTGTGATCACCAATTTTCCCAGAAGTCCACACTATGATACAAGCCAGATTTCAGGCATCCCCTGCAACAAAAAAAATGTCATTTTGGTGAGATGCTCTCAATAGGAAATAACATCTAGTGATGCAGGTCCAGGTTTCCTCATTAGAGCCCTACAGATGCAGCAGTTAATTGATTCATCTGAAACCACTTCTATTAGACTCACTTTACTACATGGATACAGACAAACACACAGGGATTTCTTCAGTAACAAAAGATAAGAATTTGCAACAAAGCTTGTTACCCACTTGCCATCCAGGCCATTTCTGACACTTCACCCCTGCATGTAAAAATCAACTTTTTTTTGCTATAAAATTATTTAGAACCCCCAAATATTATATTTTTTTTTAGCAGAGACCCTATAGAATAAAATGATGGGTGCTACAATTTTTTCTGTCACATGCTATTTGCACAGCGGTTTTTCGAACAAATTTTTTGGGGAAAAAAACACTTTCATGAATAAAAAAAAAAACGAAAATTAGCCCAATTTTTGTTGCATAATGTGAAAGATGATGTTAGGCCAAATAAAGACATACCTAACATGCCACGCTTTAAAATTGCGTCTGCCCATGGAATGGCAGCAAACTACCGTGCTTGAAATTCTCCATAGGCGATGCTTTATACACCCTTACAGGTTACCAGTTTAGAGTTACACAGGAGGTCTGGTGCTAGAATTATTGCTCTCACTCTAATATCCGTGACAATACTTCACGTGTGGTTTGATTGAAGTTTACATATGGGTGCAGGAGTAACGTCAGCACAGTGGGATGGGGCGCTTTAAAAAAAATTATTATTGATTATTTATTTACTAATTTTTACACTTTCTTTTCTTGTACTAACTTCACAAGGGATGAACAACATGTCTTGTGATAGCATGGGCCATGACAGGTTCTCTTTATGGAGAAATTTCCTTCCGCCACCTGCATAAGTGATTTGAATGGCTAATTAGAAACTCAGATCACTTCTGCCTTGAAGAGAATTGCCGGCTGAAAAGATCAATACTGGAATAATGCCTGTAGATGCAGGCATCATCCCGGTATAACCACTGTAATGGGAGAATGTCCAAAATCCTTGCACTGTACATAGATCACCCAGAGGGAAATGTTTTTTTTTTCTCAACCAAAGTTGAGTTACACTTTAACCACTTCAGCCCCTGAAGATTTGGCTGCTCAATGACCAGGCCCTTTTTTGCGATATGACACTCTGTCGCTTTAACTGAAAATTGCGTGCAACATTGAACCCAAACAAAATTGATGTCCCTTTTTTTTCCCTCAAATAGAGCTTTCTTTTGGTGGTATTTGATCACCTCTGTGGTTTATATTTTTTGCGATATAAACAAAAAAAAGAGCAACAATTTTGAAAAAAAAAACACAATGGGCTAGATTCAGAAAGATGAGCGCATCTTTCTTCCGGCGTAACGTATCTCCGATACGTTACGCCGCTGTAACTTTGGGCGCAAATTCTGTATTCAGAAAGAACTTGCGCCCTTAGTTACGGCGGCATAACGTATGTGTTGCGGCGTAAGGCCGCCTAATTCAAATAAGGATGTTGGGGGCGTGTTGTATTCAAATTTTACTTGACCCCGCGTTTTTGTCGGGTTTTTTTAACAGCGCATGTAAAATATCCCAGTGTGCATTGCGCCAAAGTACGCCGCAAGGACGTATTGGATTCAACGTGAACGTAAATGACGTCCAGCCCTATTCTCAAACGACATAAATTTTTCAAAACTCGGCGCAGGAACGACGTCCATACTTAACATTAGCTACGCCTCATATAGCAGGGGTAACTATACGCCAAAAAAAGCCTAACGTAAACGATGTAAAAAAATGCACCGTACGTTTCTGAATCGGCGTAAATACCAAATTAGCATATTCCTTGCGTAATTATACGGAAGCGCCACCTAGCGGCCAGCGTGATTATGCAGCCTAAGATACGACGGTGTAAGACACTTACACCAGTCGGATCTTAGGGATATCTATGGGTAACTGATTCTCTGAATCAGGCGCATAGATACGACCGACCGCACTCAGAGATACGACGGCGTATCAGGAGATATGCAGTCGTATCTCGTTTCTGAATCCGGTCCAATATTTTTTACTTTTTGCTATAATTAATATCCCCAAAATATATATATATATATATATATATAGAGAGAGAGAGAGAGAGAGAGAGAGAGAGAGAGAGATAAAAAAACTCTTCCTCAGTTTAGGCCAATATGTATTCTTCTACATATTTTCCCGCTCTGCCTCTCCGTGCCACGATCGCCACCGGCAGACATAGAGTCCGCAGAAAATATTCTCCTCTGATGATCTCCGTACATAGAGAAGCTGTAACTGACTGACACAGAAACGGACAGTTTATGAAGCTGTGATCTCAGGACTTCACTGGTGATCTGTGTCTGAATTCACACTCCCCAATTCACCAGCTCAGAGGTGGTGCATCGGGGGGAGAGAAGAGAGAATCCCGGGGAACTTAGGTGGAAGGAGGAAGATTATTGACTTCCTTCTACCTCGATCAGACCCCACAAAACAGTAAAGATGTCCCCCTGCCATGTTTATGTATATATATATATATATATATATATATATATTTATATATATATATATATATATATATATATATATATATATATATATAGATATATAGATATATATTTAGGCTGTAGAAAGATCCTGAAGCCAGATGTTCATTAGCTGGCACCCTGGGCTCAGCATATTTCAGCAGGCTAGCTTTCTCGAATCTGTTCTTTTTATAATACACAGAACTAGTGGGTTGGATCCAAAAAGCCCGCCAAGAGAGAACCAGGAAACACAATTAACACTAATGCCGCGTACAGAAGATTGGAAATTCCGACAACAAAACTGTTGATTTTTTTCCAACGGAAGTTTGGCTCAAACTTGTCTTGCATACTCACGGTCGCACAAATCTTGTCGTAAATTCCAAGCGCCAAGAATGCAGTCACGTACAACACGTACAACGGCAGTAATAAAGGGAAGTTCAATGCCAGTTGTGTTAGTAGAAGTTTGGTGAGAGATGATTCACACTTTTCAGCCTCGTGCTTTTCAGCCGGTTACAGCATGACGAACGTACTATCTCCATTACGAACGCTAGTTTTACCAGACCAAGCGATTCCGTCTCATACTTGATTCAGAGTATGCGTGGAATTTTGTGCGTCAGAATTGTCCACGCACAATCGGAATTTAGGAGAACGGATTCTGTTGTCGTAAAATTTGAGAACCAGCTCTCAAATTTTTGTTGTCGGAAATTCCAACAGTAAATGTCCAATGGAGCCTACACATGGTCAGAATTTCCAACAAAAAGGTCCCAGCTAATGTCAGAAATTCCGACCGTGTGTACGCGGCACAACTCTTCCAACTGGGGCAGCATAAAACTCTACCTACCTACGCACTAAAATGTGCAGACAAAACACTCACTGGGCCAGATTCAACAAGCACTTGCGCCCGCGCAACCATAGGTTGCGCGGCGCAAGTGCTTACTTGCTCCGGTGTAACGAGTGCTCCTGATTCAGGAACCTCGTTACACCGACTGGCAGCCTAGGATGTGACAGACATAAGCCTCCTTATGCCTTCACATCCCAGGCTGCATTCTTGCGTTGGCCGCTAGGGGGCGCGGCCATTGTGATCGGCGTATAGTATGCAAATTGCATACTACCACCGATTCACAAAAGTTGCGCGGGCCCTGCGCACGCAAGGTACGGAGTTTCCGTACGGCGACTTTAGCATAAGGCTGCTCCTGCTAATAGCAGGGGCAACCAATGCTAAAGTATAGCTGCGCTTCCCGCTCGTGAAATTTAAATTTCACGTCGTTTACGTAAGTGAACCGTGAATGGCGCTGGACGCCATTCACGTTCACTTAGAAGCAAATGACGTCCTTGCGACGTCATTTGCCGCAATGCACGTCGGGAAAGTTTCCCGACGGAGCATGCGCTGTTCGCTCGGCGCGGGAGCGCGCCTAATTTAAATGATTCCCGCCCCCGGCGGGATCATTTACATTAGGCAGCCTTACGCCCGGCTGTTTAGCATATCGCCCGCGCAATTTACGGAGCAACTGCTCCGTGAATCGCGGGCAAAACGCAATATTTGCGTGGGCGCAGAGAAAAATATTTGCTCTTTGCCCATGCAAATATTGCTCGGATCTACCTGAATCTGGGCCACTGTTTGTATGTGTTGCTCCTTCGTTTATGGGTGAGGCATCCCTCCCTTGTTGACAATATGCTGTAGAATGTAAGTTGGTGGCAGTATTGCTCACTGATTGTGACACTATTCAACTGAATGGGGCTGCGCCACAACTACCTCACAACTGAGTGTAATGCATGCAGTTGTGCCACTGTGGTGCAGGTTTTTAGCAGTTAAAACAAATTGTGAGCAGGTGACATAATGCTCCCTCACCTGTCAAATGCCCTCTGAAGAGCACAAATGTAAACAAGCCCCAAGAGGGGATTTTCTTCATTGTGTATTTTTTTTTAATTCTTGTTGTGTGTACAGAATGGGAAGTGAAGCAAAATCTCCCAAGGGGACACATTAAAAAAAAGAAAAAATGACAAGGGATCTAACTACTCCTACTTTATTGGGAAAAAATGTTCGCTTTGGAATACACTTTAAACTGGCATGTGGCTACTTGATATAGACACATTTCAGGTATTACCACTAGCATCCCTGAAAAATTATTTCTTTACATTTCAAAGAATATGTAGATGTACACATGAATTGGAGAAAGATATACACGTGAATTGAAAGACTATTTTTTTTTGCCTTCAGTTCTCGTTATAATTATGCTTGGATTTTGTGGTGTAAACTCTGTATGAGAAATGAAAATACTAATTTCACAGATATTATTACAGTTAACACAGGAAGAATGTATTCCTAGCACTGCCACTATATGTAGTTTTCTTTAATGAATACGATAAACAAGAGGAACAAATTGAGCAAGTATGTAATATCATTGTGAATATTTATGGAAGTTTAAGAGATTCCTGACTGTATTAAATAGGTCATGGGCTCTGTTGTAAATACGACGAGAAAATTTGTATAAACTGCTGTTTGGTGGACTAATACAACATCAATCTCTGAAACTATCTGCCAGTATGGCTTCTATTTAAACTGCCTTCATTTCCATAATTTACAGTTTCATTTTCTCCACTTAGAATATAGGCAGAGTGTGATACGCCAAGATAAATGATGCCATTTGCTGCATTATCTTTTTGGGAATGGAAGTAAAGAAAAAAAAATCAAATCTCACTAAATGACAATCAAGGTAAAACCACAACTCATAATAAATAAGATCATTTGAAGCTGAAATAGGATTTCTATCAAATACTCCGTGAGTTTGATTTTATAATTAGTCAAGCTTGAATAGTTTTAATTGCCGCCAAGATAAAGTTTTCCTGAAAAGTGACCATAGTAATACAATGTTTTTATTTAATTTATATTAAATTTCTACAGAATGGAACACAAAGTATACCAAAAAAAGGTAGTAAGAAGCCAGCAGTCATTGCATTTAAAGGTATATTCCAGGCAAAAATGAGTGTTTCCCATTTAAACCTAAAGTAAAAATCGGATTTTAGGTCTCTTGGTTGCCCTAAATGTGCCTAAGCTATAGTTCTATCTGAAGGAAAGACACTTATTGGCTGCTCGAGCAGTGACGAAAAATTGAGGCCTCGAGCCTACAACATACCATCAGTCACTGGGAAAACTTGGAAGTGAGAGCTATGTCTCGTACACAAGACCGTTTTTCCCGGCGAGAAAACTGTCATTTTTTAGATTGGTCAGGAAAACCGGTCGAGTGTATGCTCAATAGCAGTTTTCCCGACGAGAAAACGCCCCACAAAAAAAATTAGAACCTGCTCTATTTTTTCCCGTCGTGTTTCCCGTCAGTCTTTTTCTCATCGCAAAAAACGCTTGTGTGTATGCTTTCCCGAGGGAAAAAAAAACGCACATGCTCAGAATCAAGTATGAGAGAGGAGCGTTCGTTTTGGTAAAACTAACGTTCGTAATGGAGATAGCACATTCGTCATGCTGAAAAGCACGAGGCTGAATTGTGCGAATCGTCTCTCACCAAACTTTTACTAACACGAGGATCAGCAAAAGCAGCCCAAAGGGTGGCGCCACGCCGTTGGAATGGAACTTCCTCTTTATAGTTCCGTTGTACGTCACCGTGCTTTGGACGGGCAGTGTTTGGCCTTAACGTGTGTATTCAAGGCATGCTTGAGAGGAATCCTGTCAGGAAAAACTTTTTTTTTTCCTGACGAGAAAAACGGTCGTGTGTATGAGGCATTATACCGGCCATACATGGTTCGAATATTGGCCGGTTCAGCAGGAATCAACCGATATTCCAACCGCAGGCTGAATGTACCAAGCAGTGGCCTGGTGAAAGACATACCAGCCACAGGACAATGAAATATGTACAGCCCAGTCCACCAGAGCCCTGGCTAGTTAGAGTTTACTGGTCAGACCATGTAAGTAAAGTCAGATAGTATGAGATTTTCTGTAGCTCTAAATGGAGGGTTACAAAAGACTTAAAGTCTTAAACAATAGTATATCACACCCTCTCTCCCTAATTTTTTGTATATATATATATATATATATATATATATATATATATGTATATATATATATATATATATATATATATTGTAAGATTGGGGTGATCAGACTCCAGCGGTAGGTTCGTTTTTCAGTGAGTACGCCAGTCCAGAACTGAGTTTTTAAGGGCCTGGTAGCCCACTTTTTTTAAAAGCACAAAAGTTCACAAATACATCAGCAGCCCTCGCAGGGGGTTACACCATTACTGTATCTTGCATACTCAACAGTTTAGCCTCCTGGCTTTCATTCTTTCCATCCGACTGTTTCATGCCTTTAGCCTAGGCCTAAGTTCTGTTCCTCAGAACAAACAGAGTTTCCTAGAGATAAGCTCACTCCTTGCTTACTCCTCACTTACTCTAATGTGGAGCCAACATTATCTCCTGCAGTCAGGCGTCACCTGAGCCTGATTGCAGGAGATGTGTATAAATACCCGGCAACTCACACACACAATTAGGGATGAGCTTCGTATTCGAGTCAAACTCATGTTCAACTCGAACATCGCATGTTTGATCGTTCGTCGGATTACGAACGTTTTTGGGCCATTCGTGCCGAATTCGAGTGGCATGTCACGGCCCATAATTCACTGCGGCATCGCAGTGCATTGCTGGCTGATGATTGGCCAAGCATGCATTATGACCCACATGCTTGGCCAATCACAGCTTGCAAAAAACGGAGAGCCATAACTGGCCAAAGCCAGGGTGGCTTTGGACAATTTTGGCTCAGGGGGTTTAGTACACGCCCACACTATAAAAGGCCGCCTGCAGGTCGGCCTTGTGTAGTGTGTTGCGGTGGTCAAGAGAGAGAAGACAGAGAGAGAGAGAGTGTCATTTTTTGTAGGTAGATAGAGCAGATAGGCAGGCTAGTCAGTTAAAGTTACAGTGTGTAGAGGATATATATGCATCCCAGGTGTTGTATATATATTTATGGTGTACTGCCTGTGTCCTCTGCAGTGTGCACCTAAAGTTACATGGTGTGTGTACTGCCCGTGTCCTCTGCAGTGTGCACATAAAGCTACGTGGTGTGTACTGCCTGTGTCCTCTGCAGTGTGCACCTAAAGCTACGTGGTGTGTACTGCCTGTGTCCTCTGCAGTGTGCACCTAAAGCTACGTGGTGTGTGTACTGCCCGTGTCCTCTGCAGTGTGCACCTAAAGCTACGTGGTGTGTGTACTCCCATTGTCCTCTGCAGTGTGCACCTAAAGCTACGTGGTGTGTGTACTGTCTGTGTCCTCTGCAGTGTGCACCTAAAGCTACATGGTGTGTACTGCCTGTGTCCTCTGCAGTGTGCACCTAAAGCTACGTGGTGTGTGTACTGCCTGTGTCCTCTGCAGTGTGCACCTAAAGCTATGTGGTGTTTGTACTGCCTGTGTCCTCTGCAGTGTGCACCTAAAGCTACGTGGTGTGTACTGCCTGTGTCCTCTGCAGTGTGCACCTAAAGCTACGTGGTGTGCGTACTGCCTGTGTCCTCTGCAGTGTGCACCTAAAGCTACGTGGTGTGTGTACTGCCATTGTCCTCTGCAGTGTACACCTAAATCTACGTGGTGTGTGTACTGCCTGTGTCCTCTGCAGTGTGCACCTAAAGCTACGTGGTGTGTACTGCCTGTGTCCTCTGCAGTGTGCACCTAAAGCTATGTGGTGTGTGTACTGCCTGTGTCCTCTGCAGTGTGCACCTAAAGCTATGTAGTGTGTGTACTGCCTGTGTCCTCTGCAGTGTGCACCTAAAGCTACGTGGTGTGTACTGCCTGTGTCCTCTGCAGTGTGCACCTAAAGCTACGTGGTGTGTGTACTGCCATTGTCCTCTGCAGTGTGCACCTAAAGCTATGTGGTGTGTGTACTGCCATTGTCCTCTGCAGAGTGCACCTAAAGCTACCTGGTGTGTGTACTGTCTGTGCTATTTTTTTCAATGATTTCCATCCATATTGCAGGGACCAGACATTACATTAAAGCCGCAAGCAGTTTTAAATTACTTTTTTCTTATAGTAATCTCATTTTGTGCAGGGACAGTTCTAAACACGTGCCACTTCACAGGCATACTATAGACACCCAGCAGGTATGATATTTAAAGGATATCTTTCATTTTTTTTCACTTTAAACATCATTAAAATCACTGCTCCAGAAAAAAACGACCCATTAATACATGTTCCCTGGGGCAAGACCCGGGTTCTCAAACCCGTTTTACGACAATAACTTGCATATTATACTTTTAAATGAGCACTTTTGAATTCAAACGTTCGAGTCCCATAGACGTCAATGGGGTTCTAAATGTTCGCGCGAACGGTCGGTCCGTTCGAAGGTTCTGGTGCGAGCCGAACGGGGGGGTGTTCGGCTCATCCCTACACACAAATTGCCTTGGTATCGTCCGTGTGCCCTAACTAGCGTGTCTGCTATCCTGAACCCGTACCTGATCCTGAGCATGTACCTGATCCTGATCATGAGCCTATCCTGGTCCTGTCCCTCCTGTGTTTCTGTTCCCTTGCATCCCTGCTCTGTATCCTGATCCCGTCAACCTTCTCCCTCTCCTATCCTGTCCCTTCCCCCATCTTCTGATTCCCTGTGTATGACCCTGGCCTGGCTAACGTTTATGATTATGGTATACCTCTTCCAGTATTCTTGTCTTGTTTGTCTGTTGCTGTTGTTGGGTCACTGTCTTGTTGTGGGTTTATTGCATACAGTTTGTGATTGGTGGTGTGTTTATTTATATTCACTTTCCTTAATACATTATTTTTCACTTCACATGTGTTTTGGTTCTCTCTTCGCAATCCACACAGTCTGGTCTTACCTGTACATAACAGCATCCCCACAACATGATGCTGCCTCCATCATGTTTCACTGTGGGGGTGATGTGTACAGGGTGATGTGCCGTGTTAGTTTTCCGCCACACATAATTTTAGGCCAAAAAGTTAAATTTTGGTCTCATCTGACCAGAGCACCTTCTTCCACATGTTTGCTGCGTGCTTCCCGCAAACTGCAAACAGGACTTTTTATGGTTTTTTTTCAACAATGGATTTCTTCTTGCCACTCTTCCATAAGGACCAGATTTGTGGAATGCACGAATAATAGTTGTCCTGTAAAGAGATTCTCCCACCTGATCTCTGGATCTCTGCAGCGCCTCCAGAGTTACCATGGGCCTCTTGGCTGCTTCTCTGATTAATGCACTCCTTGCCCAGCCTTTCAGTTTAGATGGACGGCCATATTTTGGTAAGTTAGTAGATGTACCATACTCTTTCCATTTGCGGGAGATGGATCGAACAGTGCTTTGTGAGTTGTTCAAAGCTTGGGATTTTTTTTGTGACCTAACCCTACTTTAAACTTCTCCACAACTTTATTTCTGACCTGTCTGGGGTGTTCCTTGGCCTTCATGATGCTGTTTGTTCACTAAGGTTCTCTAACAAACTTCTGAGGGCTTCACAGAACAGCTGTACTTATACTGAGATTAAATTATACACAGGTGGACTCTATTTACTAATTAGCTGACTTCTGAAGGCAATTGGTTCCACTAGATATTAGTTAGGGGTATCAGAGTAAAGAGGCTAAATACAAATGCACGCCACACTTTCCACATATTTATTTGCAAAAAATAAAAAAAATTCTTCCACTGCAATTATGTGCCACTTTGTGTTGGTATATCACATAAAATCCCAATAAAATACATTTACGTTTTTGGTTCTAACGTGACAAATTGTGGAACATGTTAAGGAGTATGAATACTTTTTCAAGGCACAGTATTTACGGCCAGATGGCTAAGCTCTTCTAGCCCTGTTTGGAAATATATGCATATGCTGGACCGTATTTATTATAAAAAAATATATATATACGTGGCTCGGAGGTCAATTTGAGAGGAAGAGATAACAATCTTGTCACTACACTTACTGTATACTTACATCATCCTCACTTCTACTGGTTGAGCAAAACCAAAATGAGCAGGCAGCGTTTTTATAGCCAGTGAAAATCGCTACCAGATTTGTTAACCCAGCCCTTTGAAGTCTGGTCACTGTGTTTTACAATTCTATTTAAAAATGTATTAAAAGATGTTTAAAAGTGGCAGAGACTTCCCATAAAATCCAACTTATTCCTAAATCAGGGTGCTGTTCTCAATTTACAGAGCCTGTTAAACAATGCTAGACCTATATAAAATGTAAAGAAAGGAAAGGAAAACAAGACTACATCTTTGCAATTTATCTGTGAATGAACGTTTTTTTTAATATTCTTGTCCAAAAATGTTTATATTTTTTTACCCCAGATCTCATATTTAAGAGGACCTGTCATTACAAGGGATGTTTACATTCCTTGTAATAGGAATAAAAGTGACCCATTTTTTTTAAAACAGTGTAAACATAAATAAAATAAATTAAAATAAATTAGAAAACCCCCAATTTTTTTTTTTAAAGAGCCCGTCCCGACGAGCTTGCGTGCAGAAGCGAACGCATACGTGAGTAGCGTCTGCATATGAAAACGGTGTTCAAACCACACAAGTGAGGTATCACTGCAATCGTTAGAACGAGAGCAATAATTCTAGACCTCCTCTGTAACTCAAAGGATGCAACCTATAGAGTTTTTTAAACGTCGCCTATGGAGATTTTTAAGGGTAAAAGTTTGACGCCATTCCACGAGTGGGCGCAATTTTGAAGCGTTGGGT
This sequence comes from Rana temporaria, assembly GCF_905171775.1. Classification (NCBI taxonomy): domain Eukaryota; kingdom Metazoa; phylum Chordata; class Amphibia; order Anura; family Ranidae; genus Rana; species Rana temporaria. The sequence goes on along the minus strand of NC_053494.1, from coordinate 162,420,954 downwards.
ATCATTTTACTTGGCGTAACATTATCTTTCACAATATAAAAAAAAATGGGCTAACTTTACTGTTGTCTTATTTTTTTATTCAAAAAAGTTAATTTTTTCCCAAAAAAGTGCGATTGTAAGACCGCTGCGCAAATACGGTGTGACAAAAAGTATTGCAATGACCGCCATTTTATTCTCTAGGGTGTTAGAGAAAAAAATATATAATGTTTGGGGGTTCTAAGTAATTTTCTAGCAAAAAAAACTGTTTTAAACTTGTAAACACGAGTCTGAAAAACAGGCTCGGTCCTTAAGTGGTTAAAACCAGGTTCCATAAAGTATGTATGACAGAGCAAAAAGTGCAAAACTTTATGGAATAACTTAAGCCCACTTGATGCATAGATTAGTCTCTATCTACAGGGCAGCAACCTAACTAAACAAAACCCATTCCACAGTGGACTTTATATGTGTTCATTGACAGCCAGAGCTTTTTCTTTTAAAAATTCTATCAGGTACACTAATATAGAAGGATGGGACTTGGTGGCATTGGCAGAGGGTTATCAGGGATTCAGGGAACAGCAGAATTGGGTATAACACAGAAACAATTAAGTGGCTTTTTGTCTTATTCTCCCAGAGGCAGTTAACCATCAGTTTAAAAAAAAAAAAAAACAGTACATTATTGCCTTCACTAGAGTTGGGGATAGGGTACTCAATGCCTTTGAAACCAAATGTTTTGCCTGTATCTATCACTAAGGAAGGGGATACCAAAGGAGGGTAGTGAGAAAAGACTTGCCATATAGAAAATCAGACCATTTTCTGGACTAGTAATAAGTAAGAATATGTAGGTAACTGAGCGTTCGCCTTCCCAATGTGTTAGATTGTTCACTATACTAAATAGTATGCCAGGACCAATCGACATAAGTTGCTGTATTTTGTTGGGTACAAGAATGCAGTGTGTATAGATGAATTACGTTCTGCACTGTTGCCTGTATTGACGCTCTTTCAAGTCCTTTGTGATCTCTACAATCGCAGGTGCCATCTTAGTATTTCAATGTCTCATAATGTCTCATAATAGCTGTCAATGAACACATAAATTCCACTGTGGGATTGGTTTTGAGTAGTTAAGTTGCTGCCCCATAAATAGAGACTAATAGCTGAAAAGAAACAGTTGTCTGGGTCTTTGGAAACAGTTATGCCTGTGATTAAATGGATTAAAGTCATCAGCTGGTCCAAAAAAGGAATGATGGGACAGGACCATAGGCAGAATGCCAAGTTAGGATGAAAGTGGGCACACTTTGGACATTGTGATGTAGTAGTAGAGGAAGTACTAGTGGTAAATGAGGTATAGGTGCTATATTCTGTATTGTCTTGCTGTAAAGTTTGTTTGTCCCTATCTTGAGCACTGTGATGTATCCCTTTGTCCAACTGGTCAATAGCAGGGAAATCCTTGATTCAGTTATTTTTCTATAAGTGTTTGCTCCCGATTTCATGAAAAGGTTATTCTGTGATTTGCAAAGTAATTGGTTTTAAGGCTTTAGTTTTATTTTGGCAGCATGACTTTGCATAATTGCAGAATCTTGGATGCATACTAAGGAGTGCCAGGTACAAAAGTTCATCCCACTTGAATGACTTTTTGGAACATATTTAAAAGCATCAAATACAGCCAAAGTGTTTGAGGCAGAAGCCTCTCCCCTTTCTCCTCAAAACACGTTGTATGTATTAGATGTTTTCACCCATTAAATGTTCCAAAAATATCCCTCAAGTGAGATGAACTTTTGTACAAGGCACTCCTTCTACTTACAGTGTGGCGAGTGCTTCTTTGTCACTATCAGAGAGGTAACACCCTAGGATCAGAACAGGGTCCAACAAAATACTAACAATAACTTACAAAGCTATCCACAACTTGGCCCCCAGCTACATCACCAACCTTGTCTCAAAATACCAACCAAATGATTGTCTTCATTCCTCCAATGACCTCCTGCCTTCTAGCTACCTTGTCACCTTCTTCTATGCCCACCTCCAGAACTTCTCCAGAGCCTCTTCCATCCTTTGGAAATCCCTACCCCAATCTGTCTGATTATCTCCTACTCCAACCACTTTTAGGCGATCCCTGAAAACTTTTCTCTTCAGGGAAGCCTATCCTGCCCCCACCTAACAACTGTACTTTCATTTTCTTCATCAGCTCACCCCCCACAGTTATTACCTTTTGTTTCACTTGATTGTAAGCTTTAACAAGCAGGGCCCTCTGATTTCTCCTCTACTGAATTATATTGTAAATGTACTGTTTGCCCTAACATTGTAAAGCACTGCACAAACTGTTGGCACTAATAATAATAATAACAGGGTCCACCTATACTATATTTTAAGGATGGATCTGCTTCTTTGAGGGAAAAATCACTTTACAGTAGATCAATTAAGCTTCTTTCGATCTAGCACTGTCACACACACATTTTGCATTAACCACTAGCCGACAAGCCGCCGCAGTTATACGGTAGCAGGTCGGCTCGGCTGTGCGGAATCACATAGGTATACATCATTTTGCATTCCAGCCATTAGGGGCGCATGCGCGCCGCCGGAGGCCAGCCCCTAGTGCCGACGCGCGTGCCTGGTGGGCGCGAGCACTGCCGGCACCCGTGATCACTCTTTACAGAGCGAGAACCGGGAGCTGTGTGTGTAAACACACAGCTCCCGGTCCTGTCAGGGGGAGAAATGCCTGATCGTCTGTTCATACAATGTATAAACAGCAATCTGTCATTTCCCCTAGTCAGTCCCACCCCCCTTCAATGGTCCCAAAAACGTGTCAAAAGTGTCCGAAGTGTCCGCCATAAGGTCGAAGTACCGATAAAAATTGCTGATCACCGCCATTACTAGTAAAAAAAAAAAAAATATTAATAAAAATGTCCTCTGCAGTGTGCACTTAAAAAGCTACGTGGTGTGTGTACTGCCTGTGTCCTCTGCAGTGTGCACCTAAAGCTACGTGGTGTGTACTGCCTGTGTCCTCTGCAGTGTGCACCTAAAGCTACGTGGTGTAAAGCTAATATGTAGAAGAATACGTATCGGCCTAAACTGAGGAAAAATTATTTTTTTTATATATTTTTTGGGGATATTTATTACAGCAAAACGTAAAAAACATTAATTTTTTTCAAAATTGTCGCTCTATTTTTGTTTATAGCGCAAAAAATAAAAACCGCAGAGGTGATTAAATACCACCAAAGGAAGCTCTATTTGTGGGAAAAAAAGGATGCCAATTTTGTTTGGGAGCCACGTTGCACGACTGTGCAATTGTCAGTTAAAGCGACGCAGTGCCGAATCGCAAAAAGTGGCCCGGTCATTGACCAGCAAAATGGTCCGGGGCTGAAGTGGTTAATGATGATTTGTTAATAGTAGAGAAAATGTTTTAAGTGATATTGCATTCTCAGGAGTTGTGAAAAGGGTTTTCCTGGAGTATGTGTCATCTTTATAAAAGTAAATAATTTTAGTAGGTCCTTTTTGTTGCCATCTTGAAAATATCATAATCTCTGCCATGTGGAAATGCTGAATTTTTCTGGATGGGCTTTTGCACTTCCTGTCATGCTAGGATATTGTTCCGATACACTATATTACTTTTAGGGGACAAAGTATGTAATTTGCTATGCAAGATAACAGGTATGCTCTGGGGTTCTATGACAGCAGATTCAACGGTTTAATTTGAATATCTTGAGGATTTTAAGATCCAGTCTATTGCATGTATTAACAGGCAAGCCAGGTTGTAGAATCTAATATTATAAAGATTAAGGCTCCTTTCACACCAGTCTGCATTTAACATCATTTGAAATCTAGGATCAACTCTAATCATAAGACCATGTACCATCTTTGGATGACAAATAGGAGTTATAACTATGAAGAAAGAGCCTGAATTATTTTTATTTTATTTTTTATTATCGATTGGATATTATAGTACAGGCATTTTGGCTCATTCTCTGCAAAAAACTGCTACACCACTCTTTATGTTTTAGCATCCACAGTCATTTTGGAGATATGTATGCTTTGGTGCATAGCTCCCAACTGTCCCTGATATCGAGGGACTGTCCCTGATTTGTAACAAAGCCCCTCTGTCCCTCTTTCCTCCTCATTTGTCCCTCATTTTGGTTTGATCTATATAGTTGTATATAAAATGCACTTTTTATCTTTCAAAAAATGTTCACAGTGCTAAACCTTTCATCAAATAAAAAAAAAGAATAGTAGTAGTAAAATAGAAGCATTTGTGTGTTTGACTAATCTTTTTTTGTTGTATAATTCTCCTTTAACAGGGTGTGGCAGGTGGTGTGTGTCCTATGCCTACATACTTTTGCTAATAGGTGCCCCTTGTTTCCATCTCAAAAAGTTGGGAGGTATGTTAGGTGCTCCCAGGAACTTTTTCAGAGCCCGGAAGACTATACCTCCACAAGGGTAAGCAAATTACTAAGGGTTCAAACAGTAATCCAAAGACTGGATGGAACAGAAACACTGAGTCAGATGGCTGATGGAGAGTAGTTAGTGAACTAGCAGGAGTAAAAAAAAGTTGAATGTAAATAGTGTCAAAGAATGATTTAGAAGCATAGCTGGGAAGATTACAATTTAATCTATGAGACGTGGCACACGCCTATCCTTGCATCAGGTTGTTTATTATAAGTAACATAGAACATTTCAGACTGACACCCTCTCTAAAGATGCCACCCTGACCCTTATTGTTGCTATCTCTGCAGGGTTTGTGCATTTATGTTGCAGGAACACTGTACTGTGTACTTCCAATTCATCTTCTTTGGGACCATGCACTAGGAACCAAACCGCTCCTAGAATATGGGGATTTGCCCAATTTTTTATTTTTTGTTTTCAAACGGTTTATTGAAAAATAAGTCTCAATACAGTTTAAGCGTACATTGGCAAGAAGTACATTAAAATGAGAGTAGTAGACATCAGCAAAATATATGAGTAGCAGTTATATAAAAAGGGAGGGGAATAAATCATGGGATGTATAATAGAATCATTGACATCATATTATAGAGACATAGGAGCCTAGTGGATTTTTTTAATGATACAAAAGTCAACAGTGTTATAGCGTAGTTCAGTGAATCAACAGAGATAGATCCCAAGGTTTATGAAATGTAGGTAACGTAAGAATCTGAAGGACAGTTCTGGAGACAGTCCTATAGAATATCCCTAGAATCCAGGTGCAGAGAGGCAGGTTCTGGCAGCACCCAGCATTAGGATTATGCCAGTAATCTTCTGGCCAATAATGACAACATATTTCCAGTCACATGAGAGGCAGATATGCCGCACAGAAACTGAGCATGTGATCAGGTAAGTAACTAATGAACTTCAATCCAACCATAGGCTTACTTTTGCTTTTACCAACAAAAATTATGGGACTTATTTTTACTTTTACTGGTACCATAGATGATGTTTTTTTTCTAGTTACAGCAAAAGTGGAGCTTAATTTTACTTTGACAGGCACTTGTTGCTGCTTCTAGAAGACTATGAATACTCACATAAAGCGGAGGTTCACCCTTTAAAACATTTTTTGACATCACACAAAGTCGCACCATCCTACCGACACAATGCCGGTGTTTTTTTTTTTGTCAGCACATACCTCTTAATCCCGATTTTCACCTCACGGCGATCCCGCGGGAGTGGGCGTTCCCAAGCACTGCCTGTGATTGACAGGCTTCCGAACGGCGCATACTGCGCGTCACAGGTTGCCGACAGAACCCGAACGTCGGTGCGCAGGCGCCGTATAGAGCCGCACGTTCTGTTTTTTCCGGCAACCTGTGACGTGCAGTATTCGCCGTTCGGAAGCCTGTCAATCACAGGCAGTGCTTGGGAACGCCTACTCCCGCGGGATCACCGTGAGGTGAAAATCGGGATTAAGAGGTATGTGCTGACAAAAAAAAAAAAACACCGGCATTGTGTCGGTAGGATGGCGCGACTTTGTGTGATGTCAAAAAATGGTTTAAAGGGTGAACCTCCGCTTTAAGCAGATTGTTAAGATATCAACCAACTCATCTGAATTTAAAACTTATGAGAGTGTATAATGCCTCTAGACCCCATGCTAGCTGTTGTTTCTGCCTCCAAACCATGCATCATTACAGAACTCAGCAATGACATAGATGTTGGTGAGAAGAACCACAACCAGGGATGAAGAATGCAGGCATTTATTACTTCTAAGTTCCCAGATAGCAAGCAATTGAACTGCAAGTTTGAAAATTACTTGCTAAGCTATCACTAGCAAGTGATGAGGCAAATGGGCCTATCTTGAGGAAGGGGCCTGCAGTTCTATCAGCCCCTATGTTAATCCGGCCCTGGTCTTATGGGCTCATTATCACTAGCCAGGCTTCACAAGTTTGTTTCACAATTGCAGCGAGACCGCATAGCATGACCCCAGATCCACTTTCTTTGCAAACATTCTGCAAGTCTGCTGCAAGTTCTTGTTCAGTTATGTTGTGCAATAGTCATCCCACCACAGGGGTCACTGTGGCTGGATTTTCATGCTGTAGACTTGCAGAGCTATTGCTGTACACTCACTAAGGCATCTTTGCTCTTGCTAGAGACTTGCCATGCAAATTTGCTACAAATTGGAAAAGTATCAAATAATACTTGTGCTTCAAAAGCTCTGCAAGTGTGAAAATGTGCAACAAGTTAAAAGACGTATAATTCAACACTGCCACAAATGTGTGCATTTCCCTCCTAGGAATTGGTTTTCCTCAGCTCTAAAAGGCAATCGTCACCAGTAAAGAAGATGTATCTTGGTCTACAATATGTAGTACATCCAGGACAGGAAGTTGTGTCTTGGTCAGCAAATCTCAAACAGGTTTATCTCTCTTATGCATTAACTCCATGATTAAAGCGGTATTAAACCTAAAACCAAAAATGTGCTATATTGCAGCTTACCATTTTTTTTATTTTTCTTTTGACGTCTTTCCTTTTCCTTTGGTTTCCACCTATTGATCTGGCCAGTAAGTCTGTTATTTTTAACTTAGATTTAACAGACAATGTTGTCCAGCACATGTGGTAAAGAGTGTTAAAGCAAAGTATTTAACACTGACAGGGGTACTTATATTGATCAGCTTTTATTCATTTATGTAAAACCTTAAAGGGGTTGTAAAGGTTCATTTTTTATTTTCTAAATAGGTTCCTTTAAGCTAGTGCATTGTTGGTTCACTTACCTTTTCCTTCAATTTCCCTTCTAAATGTTTTTGTTCTTTTTCTGAATTTCTCACTTTCTGTTTCTCCTCAGTAAGCTTGCCCCCATCATCCAAGCCGTTCTGGCTGGGGGTTAGTCAGCGTACTAGGCCCCTCCCTTGGGACTACATCCCTGTAGAGAGACACTTTGTTCACAGCATCTCCCCACAGGGATGTAGTCCCAAGGAAGGGGGCGAGCATGCTGACTAACCCTTAGCCAGATTGGCTCGGATGATGGGGCAAGCTTACTGAAGAGGAACAGGAAGTGAGAAATTCAGACAAAGAAAAAAAAACATTTAGAAGGTAAATCTAAGGAAAAGGTAAGCGAACCAACAATGAAATAGCTGAAAGGAATTTATTGAGAAAATAAAAAACAAACCTTTACAACCCCTTTAATACCCAAAAAAAAGTGCCTGTAACTGTTTAAAAACTTTTTTTTTTTTACAAACATAACAAGTATTACAAACATATTGTACTAACCTGCTCTGTGCACAGAGCAGCCCTGATCCTCCTCTTCTAGGGTTCCCCACTGGTGTTTTGGACCTCTCTTTCCTGCCTTGTGCCCCCATAGCAAGCAGCTTGGACCACCCCCTAAATCTCCTGATTGGCTCCCTGGCTGTGATTGACAAAAGCCAATCAGGAGTGTGAGGCAAGGCTCTCGTGAAGGCTCAATCTCAAGCCGCTATTCTCTGTGTCCATTCCCACAGAGCGTGGCTTGGCCTCACCCCTTGCTCTCTCCTCACTGGCTCGCTGGCTGTGTCTCAGCCAATGCAGAGGGAGAGACCCAGGAGAGCTAAGGCACCCATGCACATTGCTGGATCGGGTGGGGCTCAGTAAGCTCCATTAAAACATTGTCAATATTTCCATTGGGTTCATATCACAATTAATCAATGCACAATACAAATCAATGCTACCAAATATTAGTCTTGTGTATGATCCCTCACTATGATTGCCTGTTTCCCTTTAACTGTAAATTCGGTATAGTCAGAAAATACATGTCTCATGATATCAAACCCAATTATTAAAATAAACATAAAATTAAGGAAAGATGGAAGGGAGAAAAAAAGATAAAGGGAAAGATGTGTGAAAAGTTGCATGTTCTCCATCTGTCCTGCAAGTCATACTAATAGTTACCCATTGTTCACTAGAGATGGGTCGAACACCCGCCTCCGGTTTGGTTTGTGCAAGAATTCTCAAACATCGTAAAAGTTCGGACCCAAACGGCGAACCCATTGAAGTCTATGTCCCCATTTTGAAGGCTTATATGCATGTTATTGGACATAAAAAGGGTATGGGGCCCAGCTACTGCCCTGGGGGACATGTATCAGTGCAACAAAACTTTTAAAAAAAGATAATTTTTAAAGGAGCAGTGGTTTTAAGGATGCTTAAAGTGAAACAATAAACATGAAAAATTCCTTTAAATATAGTGCCTAGAGGGTCCGGTTAGTATGCCTGTAGATTGGTGCATCTGTACCATGTATAGAACCTGCTGCAGCAAAACTGACTTATATTGGCATGTGGAAAAAATATAGGTTGCGCTAACTTCATAACGGTAGCACAAGAAAGTGCATAGAACTAGACATGTGCATTCATTTTCGTCCAAATGCATTTTCGTCCGAATTTCAAGTATTTTCGTTATCGTTTTAACAAACGGTAATGAAAGCACAGAGGATGAAAACCGAAAGTTTCGACATAAACAAATGCTTTTTTTTTTGTTTTCGTTGCAGTCGAATGTGCCTAACCTTAACTCTATTAGTCCAATATTATTCTACATAAAGAGAAAAGATTCGACATTTTAGAGACATGAAGAAGATTCAACATAGAGAGAAAAGTTTCGACATAGAGAGACATAAAGATTCAACAAAGTAGCTAAAAACATACGATCGCAGCAAGCGGACATTTATGGTGAAATGCTCTGCCCATAGGCTATAGAAGAGTTCTATTGTTGGTTCGATCCGACTTTGATCCGACTTCAATGATATTCAATGGGCTGAAGTAGGATCAAAGTCAGACCAAAGTAGCACAGGGAGCATTTTCAAAGTCGGACCGACTTGTGTCGGACCAGTTAAGACAGCTCCCATAGGGAAACATTGATTTTCACATGTCATGTGACATGAGCTCGCAATGACGGAGCGTATGTTATACCAGTGTGAACCCAGCCTAAACCTGGAAGTAGGCAGCGACATACTGGTATGTCGTTTTGCCTATAGTGGCCGCTCGCCAAGCAGTACGTTGCGGGAGGGTGGTTGCCAAGTGGTTGAAAAGGAAGTCAAATAAACTATAATAATGATAAAAACACATTTTACAAAAAAAAGGAAGTCAAATGCTCAAACACAAATGGATCTTTACACACGTGCAAAGATCTAAATAGGCCATAAATTACTGAATTTGTTGTTTTAAAAAGTAATGTTTAGTTTTAACCAATATTTTTTTGCGTATTAATTCTTCCAGTTCTGTGTAACATGGGAGCTTGCAGTGAAGTGGTGTTTGCCTACATAATTTTTTCTAAAAGGTTAATCTTTTTCTCATCTCAGAGGTGGCAGGTATGCTTGTTATATGCCTTCCAAAAACACTAAAGTGTGCAAAAACCTCTAAGGTTAACAAATATATAATTCTTTGTCATATCATAAAAGAAACTGTATTCTTTCCAAAATATTATATAGATGTTATCTGACTGTTGGTGAAATCGTAGAACTTTGTTGCCTGATTTAGGGCTGTATATTTTTTTGCAAGATACTGGAAAACAGAAACGCTCTGAAGCAAAGACATTTTATGTAAAAACCAAAGAAAAACTAGCATACTATCATTATTTAGAACCATCAAGTTTATAGCTGAAGAATCAAAGATCCTAATAGCCGTGTAAATCATTATAGTGACTCTAGAGTACAGGGTAATAAATTCGAACATTTGCCTGTTCTGCTCCCACATAATATTATTTGCAAGTTAACTCATTCAAGCATTTACAGTGAGCTCTAAATGTGTTGGATTTTTTTTTTAAATGATTGTGCCTGATGCTAAGATACTGTGTTATAGTGGTTCAATACAGCACAGAATGTATGTTAAACAGAAAGTATGTAAGTAAAGTTAACAATAAAATACAGGGGGTGTGCATATACACATATTAATTTGCAGACAATGGGTTGAATTATTTTTGATTAAAAAATCTGTAAAACCTTCTCTTCATCTGTTATGTGAAATATCACTTGTAGTGTCTACTATTTGTTGCTGGCTGCTGATTGGTCACTGCTGGTCTTAAGTAAAGTTGCATTGATAGGGACAGGCCTCTTCCAGGTTCACAGAGCTTGAAGGCTATGCCTTTGTTTGTAACGTCATCTTGCTCTGTGAACCTGGAAGTGGCCCGCCCCTCTATTTGGACCACCTGTGCTACATGTATGTGCTGTTTTAATCATATTATCTAGCTTGAACAAATGAGAATCGCTTTTTATCAGTTTTAGCCCTGGTTCACACTGGTGCAATTTGACATGTGATTTGACATGTCAAATCGCATGTCAAATCGGCTGCACTTCCCGGCAATTACACCGTCCTAATCGGTGCGACGCCGCATCTGTGGCGCTGCACTGATTTCAAAAAGTCGCATGGTATACAGGTGAAACTCGAAAAATTTGAATATCGTGCAAAAGTTCATTTATTTCACTAATGCAACTTAAAAGGTGAAACTAATATATGAGATAGACTCATTACATGCAAAGCAAGATAGTTCAAGTCGTGATTTGTTATAATTGTGATGATTATGGCTTACAGCTCATGAAAACCCCAAATCCATAATCTCAGAAAATTAGAATATTGTGAAAAGGTGCAATATTCTAGGCTGAAAATGTCCCACTCTAATCAGATAATTAAGCCATAACACCTGCAAAGGGTTCCTGAGCCTTTAAATGGTCTCTCAGTCTGGTTCAGTAGGAATCACAATCATGGAAAAGACTGCTGACCTGACAGTTGTGCAGAAAACCGTCATTGACACCCTCCATAAGGGGGTGCCTCACACCTCACAAGCCTCACAAGGTAATTTGCTAAAGAAGTTGGATGTTCCCAAAGTGCTGTTTTAAAGCACATTAATAGAAAGTTATGTGGAAAAAGAAAAGTGTGGAAGAAAAAGGTGCACAAACAGCAGGGATTACCACAGCCTGGAGAGGATGGTCAGGAAAAGGCCATTCAAAAGTGTTGGGGACTTTCACAAGGAGTGGACTGAGGCTGGAGTCAGTGCATCAAGAGCCACCACACACAGGTGGATCCTGGACATGGGCTTTAAATGTCGTATTCTTCTTGTCAAGCCACTCCTGAACATCAAACATCAGAAGCGTCTTACCTGGGATAAAGAAAAACAGACCTGGTGTCACGAAAGGAGATTCCGCAGTCCTGTCAATGTCAGGGGAATTCAGCCCCAGCGCGTGCGCATTGGCGCGCGTTAGTGTGCGCGGCGCGGGAGTGCGCGCGGCGCAGGAGTGCGCGCGCCCGCTGACGGCGTTTGGCGCCAAGGAAACGCTATTTAAACTGGTCAGTCTCTCACCATCTTGCTGACCAGTCTACAGCGTTTACCTGAGAACCTGCATCTGCTACCTATTGATTCACCTGTTTACCTGACCCGGCTTTCCTTGACCTTCCTTGTCTGAAACCCGCCCCTGACCCCGGCTTCTTCTGACCACGGCTCTGCTCAATCCCTGGTTTGTCGCTGCCCGCCCGTATTACTGACCCGGCTTGGACTACCACGATTCTCTGGACTTTCCTTGTTACCTGAACCACTTACCGGTGACCCGACCGGCTTATTTACCTGCCCGATCTCTGTACCTACAAGTGCCATACTACCGTCTTGTCTGCTGCTTAAGTGCCCTGCCTGAACCAGCATACCTACCGGCTACCATTCCTGGACCACTACTCAGCTTTACCACCAGGCACTTGTGTCCCTCCGGACCCTTGACCCTCTGTCCATTCTACCAGTAGGTCTTGGGTCGGAGGCTTACGAGAGGCCGCTCCCTGCACGTTGGGCTCTATAACCAGGTACGTGACAGTACTGGTCAGCCATGACCGAGCCCACGCAGGGAGCGTCTCCTATGGAGGACTTATGCCGCCATCTGGATGGTCTTACTACGGCTGTAAGGAACCTACAAGAGGGTTATACCCGTCTGGAGGAGCGCGTCCAAACTTTGGCTACAACCGCTCCTGCGGCCTCCGGAACTTCAGCCTCCCCTTCTGTAGTGATGTTGCCACCGGAACCCCGTGTGCCCACGCCTGAAAGATTTTCTGGTGACCGCAGCAAATACAGAGCCTTCCGCAACGCCTGCGAACTTTTCTTTGCGCTACAACCTAGAACTTTCTCGCTCGAAGCTACAAAAGTTGGCTTCGTCATCTCGCTGTTATCCGGCGAACCCCAAACCTGGGCACATCGCCTGTTGGAACGCAAGGAAGAATGCCTTAACCATCTTGTTGCTTTTTTTCAAGCCATGGACCTTATTTATGAGGATACTCAGTTAGCGGCAAGTGCTGAAGCAGCGTTATGTGTACTCCAACAGGGGCGCAGGGCAGTAGAGGACTATGTAGCTGAATTCAGACAGTGGAGTTCCGACACCAACTGGAACGATGTTGCCCTGCGTCACCAGTTCCGTGCGGGCCTCTCAGACTCATTAAAGGACGAACTGGCTCGAGTGGGCATTCCCGCAACGCTTGACGCCCTCATCCTCCTCTCTGTACAAATCGACAGACGTTTAAGGGAACGGCGTGCTGAACGTACGTCCGGTCCCGCACGACCCACATGGATGATGCCACGGGTACCAAGCTCTCCGCATATACCTCCTCCAAATGCTGTATCGACCTTTGCCGATGCCCCAGAACCAATGCAACTAGGCCTACTGCGGCCCTCTCTAACACTGGAAGAGCGCCAGCGGCGCCGACGCAATAATCTCTGTCTGTATTGCGTAGGATCCGGGCACTATGTAAACACCTGCCCTGTCAAGTTCCGTAAGTGTTCAGTTTTGCCTTCTACCCTTTCATCCACTTTATGTAATAATGATACTCACCTGGTAATTTCAATCTCTCTGCAGCTCCCAGGAAGGGACGTCCAAGTACCCATGATTATTGATTCCGGCGCTTGCAGCGGCTTCATGGATGCTTCCTTTGCCGCCCGACATGGAGTTCCTCTTCGACCTAGACGCTCGGAACTCACCGTTCATTTAGCCGACGGATCGGCCATCAGATCCGGCCCTGTCACACAGGAAACTGCCCCCTTACACACGCTCATTGCTAACAACCATCGGGAAGTTCTTTGTTTTGATATCATTGTGTCACCTATCTTTCCCGTTATCTTGGGAATGCCCTGGTTAAAGACTCATAATCCCCAGATTGACTGGGAGTCCGGGGAGATCAACTTCCTTTCCTCTTACTGCCGCCAACATTGCCTCCAGGAGTCTGCAGCTTCCTCATCTCCCTTAATGTGTCTAGACTCTGAAGTTGGAAACCGTCAACTGGTTCCGGAGGCGTATCATGGTTTCCTGGATGTTTTTAGTAAAAAAGGGGCAGAAACCTTACCTCCACACAGGTCCTACGACTGCCCAATTGAACTTTTACCTGGTGCAGAAATCCCGTTCGGTAGGATATTCCCCTTGACAGAACTGGAATTGGGCACGTTAAGATCCTATATCGACGAAAACCTTGAAAAAGGCTTCATACGCCCTTCCACATCCCCCGCGGGAGCCGGCATATTCTTTGTGGAGAAGAAAGACCATTCTCTACGCCCCTGCGTAGACTATCGGGATTTGAACAAGATCACAATTAAAAACAGATATCCCCTTCCTCTTGTCCCCAAATTATTCCAGAGACTAGGAGCAGCCGTCATCTTTACCAAACTCGATCTCCGCGGGGCCTACAACCTTGTCCGTATTAGAGACGTAGACGAGTGGAAGACAGCGTTCCGCACCAGATTCGGGCACTTTGAATATTTAGTTATGCCCTTCGGTTTGTGCAACGCCCCAGCCACCTTCCAACATTTCGTAAATGATATATTTAGAGACTACCTTGATCTATTCGTCATTATCTATCTGGACGACATCCTGGTCTTCTCTTCCTCCCTGCCAGATCATCGGAAGCATGTCCAAAGAGTTCTAGCTCGGCTCCGTCAACATAGCCTATACACTAAAGCCGAGAAATACGAGTTTGAACAAGAAAGTATTCAGTTTCTGGGTCTTATAATCTCAATCGAAGGTGTCAGGATGGATCCTCAAAAGGTCACTGCTATCACAGAGTGGCCTGCTCCCACCGATAAAAAAGCAGTCCAACGCTTCGTGGGATTTGCGAATTTTTATCGTAAGTTCATCAAGGGCTTCTCTTCAATAATCGCCCCTATCACAAGTCTAACCAAACAGGGCACCCGTTTTCAGTGGTCTCCCGAGGCACAAGCTGCTTTTGTCACCTTGAAGGATCTGTTTATTTCAGCCTCTATCCTGAAGCATCCTGATCCGGTCCTACCCTATACATTGGAAGTGGATGCCTCGGGGCAGTGCTGTGGTGGTCGGGGCAGTGCTCTCTCAGAGACAGGGGTCCAAATCTCTCCTACATCCAGTCGCTTTTTTTTCCCGCAAACTTTCAGAAGCCGAGAGGAATTATGATGTTGGGGACAGGGAGCTTTTGGCAATCAAAGCAGCCCTCGAAGAATGGCGCTATCTTCTGGAGGGTGCTGCACACCCTATTCTGATCTTCACGGATCATAAAAACTTAGAGTATTTAAAGGTTGCCAAAAGACTGAAGCCACGCCAGGCCAGGTGGGCATTGTTCTTCACCCCGTTTTTCGTTCCATATAACCTACAGACCTGGGTCGAAAAACACCAAGCCCGACGCTCTCTCCCGGATGTTCAGTGGTCTTGAAGTCCCTTCATCTTCAGACACCATCCTTACTCCTGGAAATTTTCTCATGTTACAAGGAGACCTTCTCTCTCAAATCAAGCAGGCTTCTTCAGGAAGTTCCTTAGCCCCAGATCCTACTCTACAGTTAAGGGACGACTTACTCTGGAACAAGGACAAGATTTTCGTCCCTCAACAGCTACGGGTAGCAGCTCTTAAGTCCTGCCATGACCATGAGCTAGCTGGTCATTTTGGGATACATAAGACGGCTGAGCTCCTCCAGCGCACCTTCTGGTGGCCCCAACTACTTCAGGACTGTAAAAATTACGTGGAATCCTGTATTACCTGTATTCAGCATAAGGGTAGCAGAACCAAAGCTTGGGGTTTACTCAAACCACTGCCTGTTCCAGAGAAACCGTGGAGAAGGATTTCAATGGACTTCATTGTTGAGCTACCCCCTTCGGAAGAATATACCACTATCTTTGTGGTGGTGGACAGACTCTCAAAGATGGCGCACTTCTTACCAATGCTGGGGACACCTTCTGCGGCTGAAACAGCAAAAATTTTCATAAGAGAGATTGTGAGACTTCATGGCATACCTGCTAATATTGTATCGGACCGCGGGGTGCAATTCACCTCAAGGTTTTGGAAGGCTCTGTGCGGGGCATTGAAGATTGACCTTTCCTTTTCTTCTGCGTACCACCCGCAGACCAATGGCCAAACGGAGCGCACCAATCAGACGCTCGAGCAATATCTGCGATGCTTCTCCAGTTTTTCACAGGACGATTGGGCCTCTCTATTGCCTCTGGCAGAGTTCGCCTACAACAACTCGGTCCATTCGGCCACCAACCAATCTCCATTTTTTGCTAATTATGGCTTCCACCCTCTCTTCCTATCCAACACTATCCCGGAATGCTCAGTACCAGCTGCCCAAGAAACCTTGGATTTTTTCGCCACTAATAACAAATTACTCCAAGAGACAATGGCAAAGGCCCAAGAACATAATAAAGAGGTATTCGACAGGAGGAGAAGGGGGGAACTTGATCTGGCTCCAGGAGACCAAGTTTGGCTGTCCACTTTGAATCTAAAACTAGCCTGCCCGTCCAAGAAACTTGGTCCCAAGTTTGTGGGGCCTTTCCAGATTCTCAGGAGGATTAACGAAGTGGCCTACGAGTTAAAACTACCTGCTTCTTTCCGGATCCATCCAGTTTTCCATGTGGCACTTCTCAAGCCTGCGATCCCGGATCCCTTCACCGACCGGAATGTCGGTCCCCCCGAGCCGGTACTTATCGACGGCGAGGAGGAATTTGAGGTGGAATCCATCCTAGATTGTCGGAAGAGACGTAACCTAGTACAATACCTAGTGAAATGGAAGGGTTATGGTCCGGAAGAAAATTCCTGGGAACCAGAAGCCAACATTCATGCCCAGAGACTGATCCAAGCTTATAAAAGGGCACACCCAAGAAGATTGGCCCAGTTGGGCATCCGGAGGCTGCCCGTAGAGGGGGGGCAATGTCACAAAAGGAGATTCCGCAGTCCTGTCAATGTCAGGGGAATTCAGCCCCAGCGCGTGCGCATTGGCGCGCATGCGCGCGTTAGTGTGCGCGGCGTGCGGCGCGGGAGTGCGCAAGGCGCGGGAGTGCACGCGCCCGCTGACGGCGTTTGGCGCCAAGGAAACGCTATTTAAACTGGTCAGTCTCTCACCATCTTGCTGACCAGTCTACAGCGTTTACCTGAGAACCTGCATCTGCTACCTATTGATTCATCTGTTTACCTGACCCGGCTTTCCTTGACCTTCCTTGTCTGCAACCCGCCCTTGACCCCGGCTTCTTCTGACCACGGCTCTGCTCAATACCTGGTTTGTCGCTGCCCGCCCGTATTACTGACCCGGCTTGGACTACCACGATTCTCTGGACTTTCCTTGTTACCTGAACCACTTACCGGTGACCCGACCGGCTTATTTACCTGCCCGATCTCTGTACCTACAAGTGCCATACTACCGTCTTGTCTGCTGCTTAAGTGCCCTGCCTGAACCAGCATACCTACCGGCTACCATTCCTGGACCACTACTCAGCTTTACCACCAGGCACTTGTGTCCCTCCGGACCCTTGACCCTCTGTCCATTCTACCAGTAGGTCTTGGGTCGGAGGCTTACGAGAGGCCGCTCCCTGCACGTTGGGCTCTATAACCAGGTACGTGACACCTGGTCTGTTGCTCAGTGGTCCAAAGTCCTCTTTTCTGATGAGAGAAAATTTTGCATCTCATTTGGAAACCAAGGACCCAGAGTATGGAGGAAGAATGGAGAGGCACACTGCAAGATGCTTGAAGTCCAGTGTGAAGTTTCCACAGGCTGTGTTGATTTGGGGAGCCATGTCATCATCTGCTGGTGTTGGTCCACTGTGCTTTATTAAGTCCAGGGTCAACGCAGCCGTCTAACAGGAGATTTTGGAGCACTTCATGATTCCTTCCACAGATGAGCTCTATAGGGATGCTGACTTCATTTTCCAGCAGGACTTGACACCTGCCCACACTGCCAAAAGCACCAAAACCTGGGTAAATGATTCATGGGATTACTGTGCTTGAATGGGCAGCAAATTCGACTGACCTGAACCCCATAGAGAACCTATGGGGCATTGCCAAGAGAAAGATGAGAGACATGAGACCGAACAATGCAGAAGAGCTGAAGGCCGCTATTAGCTTCCATGTCACGCCGCATTGAGGCAGTAATTGCTGCAAAAGGGGCCCAAACCAAATACTGAGTACATATGCATGCTTATACTTTTCAGAGGTCCGATATTGTATGTACAATCCTTGTTTTATTGATTGTATGTAATATTCAAATTTTCTGAGATTGTGGATTTGGGGTTTTCATGAGCTGTAAGCCATAATCATCACAATTCTGACAAATAACAGCTTGAACTATCTTGCTTTGTATGTAATGAGTCTATCTCATATATTAGTCTCACCTTTTAAGTTGCATTAGTGAAATAAATGAACTTTTGCACGATATTCTAATTTTTCGAGTTTCACCTGTACTGCTGAACTGGAAGGTGAAGAGTTTGGGCAGCCCTGTGGTGAAAGCCTGGTCATATTCAAAGTTGGTTTTGACTGTTCTGTAATAGGTTGTCAAAGCATTTCAGTAAGCAAGAGCCATCTAGTGGTTGGTAGTGGTACACACTGGCGCACACGTTTATGAAAGCTTTCTGAAGATTTTTTTATCGTTCACATCTGGCACATCTGGCACTTTACTATACAGCTGTTGAATGAACTTTATTTAGATTTTTGCTGGACTTTATACATGGATATATTTGTATATATTTGTTGTTGCAATAAGTTTGAATGTGCATCACTCTTATTTTGTTTTCTAGCTGTGCTGAGAACTCAGCCTGCTCTCCTTCAATGATCAGACTTATGACACCACCCCGCTTGCACAGCCATTTACTGGCAAGACCAGTGTTCTGCAAGTTGAGGGTTTATGTATACTTTAAATGTACCTCTGCCCACACTATGGGCATTTAAAATATTTGCATATTCTTAAGGAGGAACTAAATTCCCCTGTATGCGGATGAGCTTGTGCCATTATGTATAAGTATGTACCGCATACTTGCATGTTATGGGACCATTACCTCTGATTGTGCCCTTCTCCAACAGTCAGAGGTCCAGCCTCCCATGTAAAATGTTCTTAGTCCTGCAAAGCTCCAGATCAGTGATGATGTAGGCAGTTACATTGTCCCCAGTGACTTGCTTTGTTCTCAGCATGCTGGGAATGAGACAGAATGTACTGAACTGTACAGTAACTGTACAGTACTGTAAGTAAAAAATGCTAAGGGGGAAAATATTTTTGGCAAAGGAGAATTTGCATGTCTCTTTTGCCAAAACAACTATGGCATTTTTTAGGTGGGCTTTACTTCTTATAGAAGAACTATATCAGTTCTAAAAGCTTTTGGATAGTAATTAACTCTTAAAGGTCACAACAGAGACTCTGCAGTCAACTACTTTTTTACAGCTTGCATGCGCCTGCTGTTTTTTTTACAGTAGGGGTATGGCAAGCTGCCAATTTCTCTGCATAGAAAAGACGGGTAGAGTAGCTTTGGTGTCTGCAAGAGAAAACTATCAAGACAAATTTCAGTACACTATCTAAAGCTACAGAGGGCAGTTAGGGCTTGTTTTAAAGTGCTTTGACCATGATATGCAAATCATTTAATCTGCATAATCTAGGGACAGGCGCATTTGAAACCCAATTTGTTCTTGTGCATGTTGATAATGTAAAAAATTCGATTTTTCTTTCTTATTTGCTCTGCTTTCAGCAAAATCTTACTAGTAATGTGTATAAACAGGCATTTCCTACTCAATTCTTACAGTATTCAGTCAGAATGTTGTCACCCCCTTTTGCATGCTCTTAAAGTAGAATACAAGCAGCCATCCCAATACAGTGACTAAGTATTCTTTAGTGAGAATTTAGCTACATTATGTTTCTATGAATCAAACTGAAAATAGTGCCTTTGGAAGCAGAAAAAAATCCATAATTCAGGAGAAAATATACATATTCAAGAAATAAACACTTAGTAATGATAGTTACAGTGGTATGAAACTCAAAAACAAATATATTGCATTGCAGCTTACCAGTTCTTAGATGTGGTGGCTGCATTCATTCCTCTCCTTTTCATGTGTTGATCTGGCCAGCAAGTCTGTTATTTTTTAACTTCCTTAAACAGGCCATAATGTTCAGTAACAGTGGCAGTCAGAGCATTTGGACAACCCATTTGACATTTAAAGGGGGACTTACAATATTCAGCTTTTATTCATTTGTGTAAAGCCTTTATCCCAAAAGAAAAAAAAACGTTGCTGTTTAAAAAGTGTTAAGCGTGGTACACACTATAAGTTCTATAAGTTCCCAGCGGGTTGAAAGCCCAAAAAAAAAAAACGGTCAGCTCCTCTGTACCAACTATACAATGTAAATACAGTGATCTCCCCCACTGACCTGTTGTGTTCTGACAGGGGGATGCCCCTCCCCCACCAGAACACTACGATCTGCACTCTCTGCCATTGGCTGCGAGCGCTGATCAGGAGTTGGTTGGCAGCTGTTTTTCCTGCATGCTCGTCATACGCAGAATTTAGCTGTTTTTTTTTTTTAACTGGTAAATGTCTCCCAATATTCAGCCTGTGTGTACCTGGCTTTAGTTGGAATTCAGTTTTAATTTTAAGACATAGGAAGTGTGTTACTGGCCAGTTCATCAGGTGAACATAAATGAAACAGCCTAAACAATAATAGATTAATGCAGCCACCACATTTAAGGATTGATGAGCTGAAATGTATAACATTTTAGTTTTTGGGTTTAATAACACTTTAAATGACTACTTAAAATAAAAGGAATAACAATTGCATACCTATGCAATATTTATATAAGTTAACTCAATGATTTCATAAGCAAATTAATGTATAAAATAATTCTATATATACAATTAATTTAATATATTATTATATTTAAAGTGATTCTAAAGGTAATGTTTTTCCTTTAAAATATCCAGGAGGATTGTTGATTGTTGGGTCTAAAGTGTAATGAACACTTTATACCCAGATTAAGGTATTCAGGAGGATTGTTGATAAGATAGATATGACAACATATAAAACTACCAATGACTATACAACTAAGTTTTATTTCTGAGATAATTGTGTTAGAGGGAGGAGCCCAAGTAAGCATCACTTTCTGGTCAATAAAGTTTTATATAGAATCAAAGCATGGTGTGTAGCTGTCTGTTTTTTGCATGTTCATAGACCAGAATGAGCAGAGTGCTTGGCCTGCCCCCATGATCAAGTGACATGTTATTTTTTAAGACCTTGAAGCAGAGCTTCATAAGTGAGTAATTAAGAATATAACGATGATACAAATGTATCAAAATATGGGAACCCCTGCATTAGGACACACACAATCGTGAAAAGAGCGAATCAAGAATATTGAACAGTTTTCAAAATGTTGCAAAAACAGTCACAGTTTTGAAATTGAAATAATCCACACCAACCAAATTGATTTAGGTTTACTGTAGCCAAATTATTGAAAATTGATTATAATTATATGCTGCAGGCATAGGCATTTTGCAAACGGTTTACCTTAACAAACTGTAAGTAGAAAGAAAACCACATTAACTAGGATAGCTACTTGTGGCTATACACAAAAGAATTTTAAAGCTATGCATAGGATTTTTAACTTAAACAGTATATAGGCCATTTGCCAGATAATACAACAAGTTAAAATGCATTTGATTAAAATAATAGATCAATTGTTTTTCCAGAAAGAAAAAAGGCCAGTCAAAGTGACATGCAAAGAAATTCTAATTGGGTACACAATATAAGGTTAATATTCCTTGATATTGCTGCACTTTTTCTCCTTTTGTCCTCCACAACTCCTAATGAAAATTGCGAGACCTGACGGTAATGATAAGCAGTCATTCACACGTCCTTTGTGTCAAGGCTGAAGCATTAATGCCTTCCTTCATGTAACATTTTGCATAGCCTAAAGCATCTATTAAATTCCTTTGTAAAATTCATGAAACAAAAGTGGTGGGTTGAGTCTAGTGGGAGAGAAAGTAAGCTGCTTATTAGCAAAGAGTCAAAAATACAGAGCCAATTACAGATTTGAACAAGAAAGGCTAAGGGGTAGCACAGGGAGTAATTCCTTACTCAGCCCGATGGGCTCAAGCGAGAGGCAACTTGGATAAGAATATAGAAAATATTCTAAGCAGTAATTAAACTCAAATGTTTAGAGTTAGAAACAGCTCTATAACAGCACAAGAAATGTTCAAGTAAAACAGTTGTCTGGTCTCAGATAGATACTAAATTGGAGGGATTTACGAGATTTCCCTTAAGGAATGGATGAGGGTAGTCAAGAGAAGCCAGGAGCTCAGGAGATATGTAAAAATCTGTTTGGTATTTCAAATACTATAAATTAGATGAAAAATGAGCTTTCCTACTGAAGAAGTGACATAAAACAGAATAAACCACAATAAGATTGCCCTTCTTCCGTTATAAACTTGACATTAAGCCTGTCATGTTCAGTAGCATTTTAACAGACTTTGTTCTTCACCCTTTGGAACTGAGAAGATTGGCAGGTGCCCACAATTTGCTTAAAAAAAAAATCTAATTTAAATGCTTGAAAAATGTATGTGTTCAATTGTGTGTTCAATGCATTGTCAAATGTTTGGCATGTTCAATCTTTTAGGTACCCATGAAAAAAAAACAAGAGCTGTTTGTAAATATCACGTGGCTAATTTGTATTCACTTTTCTGATATAATCGTAATAGAAATAATGCAATTTAAAGATTAAAAAAGAATGATAACAAAAGTTATCTCATTTCAACTCAGCAAGTTTTAAAAGCCAGAACAACGTTGATACATCCTAATATTAGAAGCTAAGGTTGTCGCTTCATGTGAAATAAAGTAGTGAACTGTCTTCCATGTCCCAATCACACCAATGTTTCCTTTTAAACTTTGTTTATCAGCTTTTTGCTCAATTTACCTTCTGCACAGAATAAAGCAGCAACTATTGTACCTTCACATCAATTTTTTTTTATTGAGCTATCTTCTTTTTGAGAATTCCACAGCATATTTTAGTTTTGTTCACTAAAGAAACTTAATTTCTTCTTAAAAAAAAATTGAGAATAAGAGCTTAACAGGATCTCAAAACAAAAGTATGTTTCACTTATGACGTGGTCCTATGTAGATTTTAAACTTGGGCCTTGTGGCTTTAAGTTACGTATTTGTTTAAAAAAAGTTTAAATTTGCACCCTGTAAAAGAACAGTTAAAATAGTTTCCATTCCTGTGAGAGTGAATCCAATCTTTGTTCTCCTGCAATTCTAGAACTGCCGCCAGAATTTTCAGTGATCAACACTTCCCAGTATGTCAGATGTCTGCATCTCTTGCTGCCAAGGAAGTGTGTTTATGGAGCTGCTTTAAGAAATGTATATATAAAGTATCTATCTATCTATCTATCTATCTATCTATCTATCTATCTATCTATCTATCTATCTACCTCTCTACTGGAGTGCATTTACACAGTCTTGCTCACTGGAAAGAATACCTTGATTTGGGGATTTGTAATAAAAGTGACGCATCCAGACCTACTGTGCTTCACACTGGTTCTGTAGATGGCTTTTAGGGCCTGATCCACAAAAACCGGCCGTAACTTAACCTTTGGCATTTAAGTTACACCGCCGCAAAATCTCTACCTAAGTGCCCGATCCACAAAGCACTTACCTCGAAATTTTGAGCGGTGTAACTTAAATCCGTCCGGCGCAATGCGTTCCTAATCTAATGGGGCGAGTCCCATTTAAATTAGGCGCCCTCCCGCGCCGGACGTACTGCGCATGCTCCCGACGCGATTTTCCCGATGTGCATTGCGCGAAATTACGTTACGCCGAGTTTTGTCAATCGCGCCGGGTAAAAAAAGTTGCGTCGGGGAAAAAAAAGAGATGCGGCGGAAAAAACATTTTTTAAAAAAAAATTAACAGCGTCGCGGGAAAGAAGGGTTTACTTTTACATGGTGTACTAACTTTACACTTTGTAAAATCAGCCCTAATTTTGCGACGGCAAACTAATACTTACGAAGAAAAAAGAAGCTTAAAAGCTTTGTGGATCTCCGTAAGTGCTAATTTGCATACCCGACGCTGGATTTCGACGAGAAATGCCCCCAGCGGCGGCTGCGGTACTGCATCCTAAGATCCAACAGTGTAAGTCCCTTACACATGTCGGATCTTCTGCCTATCTATGTGAAACTGATTCTGTGAATCAGTTCCATAGATAGAAACAGGGATACGACAGCGTATCAGTAGATACGCCGGCGTATCCCTTTTGTGGATCAGACCCTTAGTTTTTTATGACTCACCTCATTATAACCTGTCTGATTATATTTTGCCTTTATTATAGACCAGGGGTGTCTGTATCCCACGAAGGCTATGAATGTGGCCCAACACAAAATCAAAAACTTACTTAAAAATTTGGATTGGTTTTGGATTTTTTGGTAAAAATGCATTTACTTATTTTTTTTTAAACTTTATTAAAGCATTTTTTCCATGCATTTTAACACTCATATTCCCATTTTCCTACCCTCCCCCTCATAGAAAAAAGCAAAAAAAGTGTCTGTTTAAAGCTAGTACCCTAGTACACATGATCTGATGGACCGTTTTCATCGGACGAACCGATCGTGTGTGGGGCCCCATCGTTTTTTCCCCATCGGTGAAAAACTTAGAAACCTGTTTTAAAATTATCTGATGGTTAAAAAACCGATAGAAAAAAATGATCGTCTGTGGGCAAGTCCATCGGTTAAAAATCCACGCATGCTCAGAATGAAGTCGACACATGCTCGGAGCACGTCGTAGTGTTTTACGTCACCGCGTACTGACACGAACAGATTTTTAACTGATGGTGTGTAGGCAAGACTGATGAAAGGTCAGCTTCATCGGATATCTGATGAAAAAATCCAGTCAGTTTTCATCGGATGAACCGATCGTGTGTACAGGGCAAGTGGGTATTTATCATAATATTCGTGCCTCAATCTGATACTCTCTTCACCACCACATTCCTAACAATCCACTTCTCTCTATCGCAATCCATCCACTTCATCCTCACATCCAACCCTTGCTCTCTGCTTTATTTTAATCTTAGTTTTTCATAGGTCACCTCACGTATTTTCTATTATATACCTTGGCTTAGATGTTAATACCTCTTGGTTCCCACCAGGGTTTCCAGATTTTCTCATATTTCTTTAGTCCCCCTTACTCTAACATATAATGATTTCTCTTTCAGGATTAACTCATTCATATTGTTTACCCATTCCCTTACTGGATGGAGGCAGGACCGATTTCCATTTCTGGGCAATCAACTTCCTTGCCTGAAATAGGCATCTCAGGACTGCGACCTGGTGTTTGCTGGGTTCCCCACTCCTTCCACCAGTCCCAGAATGCATTGCTTCATCCTCTAGGTCTGTAGAGTTCCAAACACCCGTGTCTTTGGTTCCTATTTACCTCCCTCCAATAGTAGTACAGCTTCGGGCATCTCCAAAACATGTGGATCATATCCCTCTTTGCTTCCCCACACCTGGGACAACTAGCTAATGCATTTACACGTGAACTTATATAAAGAAAAATTTGATGATGTCCCTTTACTTACTTTTATTAAGCTGGCCATACATTTCACAATTTTCTTGTATAATTTTCCTATAGATTTACCAAAACCATATAATATGAGGTCAAACCTAAACATATTCAAATTGTATGCAATCAGGTCGGCGCTTGCACTACATAGTTGAATGTAAATATAAAGGAAATTAAATAAGAAAATTGTATAATGTATAATGTATGGCCAACTTAAGTTTTATCTTTCCAAAGAAAAATACTCCACTCTTCACAATCATGCCTTTAGTTTTCGGCTTTACCTATATTTTTATTGACGAGCTATTTTCAACAATGAAGCACATGAAGGACAAAATTAGAACCAAAATATCTGATGAGCACCTTGAGAATTGCTAGTACAT
Organism: Rana temporaria; assembly: GCF_905171775.1. Lineage (NCBI taxonomy): Eukaryota > Metazoa > Chordata > Amphibia > Anura > Ranidae > Rana > Rana temporaria. Next base: position 162,395,406 of record NC_053494.1, on the reverse strand, counting down.
CCATCGAACCAAATATTAATGTGTTTGTCTATTGAAAACAGAATCAAATATCGCACCTTGTTTTATGTACCCTCTTGAAATAAAAATACGTTTTAGTACTCAGATAGGTACATGGGCCCGGATCACAAAGCACTTACGCCGAAGTATCTCGAGATACGCCGCGTAAGTGTAAAATGTGCGCCGTCGTATCTATGCGCCGTGCCCACAGAACTAGATATGCCTGAAAATAGGCTTTATCCGACCGACGTAACTTTCCTACGCCAGCGTATCGTGGGCACATATTTACGCTGGCCACCTCATTGCAAATATGCAAATGAGGGGGATACGTTGATTCACGAACATAGTTGCGCCCGGCGCATAATATACGCGGTTTGCGTAAGGCTTACGTCCGACGTAAAGTTATTCCCCATCTATGAGGCGCAACTCATACGTCGTTTACGTAGTAGTACGTGAATAGGGCTGGGCATAGGTTACGTTCACGTCGTAGGCAGTGATCCGTCATATCTTAGGGAGTAGTTTCGACGTGATTCTGAGCATGCGCACTGGGTTGCATCCACGGGACGGCGCATGCACCGTTCATTTTTAGTACTTGTCTGTCACTCGGCCCATCATTAGCATGGGGTCACGCCTCATTAGCATGGCTCACGCCCACTTCCACCTACGCTGGCTTACGCCGAGGAATTCCAGCGTATCTTTAACAGCGAGTCGGGAGCGAGTGTTTTGTGAATACTGTGCTTTGCCGCTCTGCGCTACGCCGCGTAGCCTAAAAAAGATACGCTACGCCGGCATAAATATGCACCCAATGTATGTTGGAATCCGGGCCATTATCTATATCAGTGATCAGTGACAGTGCTGTAAGATTTTTGGGGGTGCACGTGCTGCCCTCTCCTGTTCCGCATTCATCCTATGGCAGAGCACACCCTGGACTGTCTGACACCACAGCTTCATGTCTTCACCCAGTCTTCTTTCCAGGTTCTGAATGGCCGGGAAGCCAGAAGCCGATTCCCTGGCATCGCAGAGTGGAGAGCCCAGAGGACAATATAAAACTGGCCAATTGGGGCCTCAGGATATGGGTCACGTGCCTGGGAGTGGGTGATGAATCTGGTAGAAACCTATTTCTCTTCTTCCAATGTGGGCCCAGGAAGGACTTGTTATAGACAAATGTCATAGCTAAAATATGCAACAATGCTATTTCGTAGCACATTTCTGTATCTGACCAAGTTTTTTCTACACCTAAATCCAAAAAATAAACCTAAAAACAAACATTTATTATGTTGGCAGCTTACCATTCTTAGATGTGGTGGCTACTTTCATATTATTTTTTAGGCTTTCTTTTCCTATTTTCATCTGGTAATCTAGCCAGTAAGTCAGTTGTTTTCAAAAGAACAAGCTCTCTTCCAGATCTATCAGTTACAGGGATGAGACCAACCATTTAATACTGGCAGGGGTGCTTACAATAATCATATTTTATTTATTCATGTAAAACACTTTAGTCTTAAAATGAAAAAATAAATGTTTTCTCTAACTGATAAGTGTGAGCTGTCAAATCGGCTTAAAATTTGTTAATGTACCTACATCTGCTAGTTTTAAACACTTTCCCTCCCCCTAGACTGACAATGCTGCTTTCCAAAGGTGCCCCTGTGCTCTTTCATCCAGACTGGGGGCATATCTTTTTTCAACAATACATTTGTATTGCAATTTTTTAAACAACAATACAGATTGCCATTCATGTTTGTCATTTGTAACCAACATAGTTACATTGGTTCATAAAGATTTTTGCATAAGAGTATAATACTTGTTAACCTGTACCAGTGTACCCCTAATGGGTTCAAGCTGTAGGCTTGGACAGGCCTCCAAGTAAACTAGAAATTTCATTACAAAAATGAAAACAGAACTTGCTAATTAGATTAATAAAGTGGGTACTGGGGGCAATCTTACTGGTCTTTACTGGCCACATCACTGAGTGCAAAAATGCCTAAAAAAAGTAAACGAATGCAGCCGCCACATCTAATGATTGGTATGCTGCAATATATTACATTTTTGGCTTTGGGTTTATTACTGCTTTAAAGGAATAATAACATTTGTGTATTGACCATATGGAATTTGGAGCAGGAGTGATGCCCAAAGGAAAAAAAATGTATGCAGGTTACCTTGAGAAACAATACGCATTTCTTGGGCTGGTTTGCACAAAGCTCCAATTAATTCACACATTCATGATGTGTGCTGTGTATATAAATACTCTCAGGTCGCCTCAATAAGCCTCTACTAAAAATTGAGTAAACTAAAGTGACTGTTAAAAAATGACCACCCTAAATATTTGGGAAATGTTAATACTATTATCTAAAATGACTATTGTGCAATTACATAATTAATAAAAGATATGAATTATAACAGCATTCCTATTTCAAATAATTAGTGCATATTCAGTTAAAACTGTGAAGTGGATTAAAACGCTGAAACGATCTTCAAGCCGTGGTTGGATCATTAGGTTTGAATGCCTGTAACTAGGGATGTGCAGAGGAAGTAACTACACAGAAACTCTCCTGGCAAACAGTGATTTGTGCACAATCCTGCCCTGCTTTACAAAGATTCACATGGAAATACGGAGAAATAAATTTGCATTGATTTGTGGACATGTCCTAAAATCTGCAAATCTGAGAGGTTAAACAAGAAACATACTTGACCAAGGGTGTTCATTTTCATATGCTGTGTTCTGACAGAAACATGTACAACACCTTCCCCATTTCCTCCATCTGCCTGTTACTTTAGAATGGGTGTTTTATTTCTCGTGAATATGTTCTCTGGGAATGTTTAGATCACATAAGAAGGTTATGGAGTATTTTCAGATGCAGAATACCTGTTAAAGCATATGTAAAGCCAAAAAATTTGAAAAGCTACAAACTGTACTCCTGTGTCCTTTATAATAAACATGTTCATGTTTTATTAATTGAATTTCTCTACTGTAAATACTTGATGATCCTGCCAGTCACCTACTGATTTAAGGACTTCCTATCCCATACCAACCACTCTAAGCATAAAAGTAGATCCAATCAAATGTGGCCAGAAGGCATAATTTTTTTTTTTCGTCGACAGAATGCCTTATTGATTCATAGCATTAATTTAAAAAATGTTATTGCTTCTACAATCTTTCCAAAACTAAATGTATTTATTTTTTTACCTGGGGTATGGCTTTATACAAGATCTCTGGGCTATTCCTTAAAAAAATTACACCCCCCTAAGATTATAAATAATAGAATAATAGTTTTTCCAATGGATGATTTAACAAAGAGTAATGCTTTCTTTAGGCAGAGGCCGCCATCAACAGCCGGAGCTCCAATTCATGTGATGACATTGGCGAGAGAGGCAGGGACCAAACCGTTAGGAGACAGTCAAAAAAAGTGGCTTCTGAGGACAGGTCGTCACAACTCAAACTGGCCAGGAGAAAGACTGCAGGACCCTAGATTAGGATAAGTAATACTATTTTTTAAATCATCCGAAGGAACAAGTGAGCATTATATTCTTCAACTGCTGTTGCAATAAAAAAAAAACACTCCCCAGAAATGTCTCTATCTGTTGAAATGATTGACTCAATTCCATTACCAGTTTTTCAATTTGTATATTTTACAAAACCCAAGCTACACATGTGGCGATAGCATGAATACCCTCCAACAACAGTAGGAAGTGGATGCAGGAAAAGTAGGTAGGTTGTAAGATGATACAGGAAGTAGAAAGTGGATAAAGACAGAACAAAATAAGTGGAATCTTTGTGTGAGCTTCCATACAAATGGCAGCAAGAATGCCCTACTGACACACAGCGTTCCTGTAGCTCTGCCATCAGCCTGTGATGTCACAGGCTGACACGCTCCTTGCCCAGCCCTGCTCCTCCTTGATTGATAGCAGCCCTTGGTAGGAGCCTTGCTGTCAAGCAGCTGCAATTCATGTGCAAGCGAGGAATGGACAATCTGTACCCCTGCCTCCCACTCAGCAGAAGAGTGATGGGAAGAAGGGCTTGCGATCACACGACTGCTGTATAGATTTTATAGTTCAGGACTTGGTAGCTTTTTTAGGCACATTATAATGATGTTTTAAATAAATGTGGAGTATATTGTATATTATGCAATTAGCCTGCCTCTTTGTTGTAGCCTTCATGTAAACTTTATCTTTTTTTTAAAGAGTAGTTCCACTTTTGTTGGAATTTTTTTTAGCAAATTACAAGCACTTTTGCAATTTAGTGTAAAACCCTAACTTCAGCCAAAACATTTGTTTGGATAAAGCACAGGAAGGTTACAGCCTCTTTGAGTTCTTTAATGAGTCTGTATGCATATTTTGGTGTTTTCTTCCTACTTCCTGTCAGGACAGGAAATAATTTTCTATCTCTCCAATGAGGAGACAAGCCAAAAGCACATATGACTAGCAATTATAAGGGAACATATGCTCCAGTGGTAAATTAGGTAGGAGGTTCTTGGGAAAGGGGGTTTTACATCCCCGAAACATTGATTTGGTTTTCCTCCTCCTCTCTCTTTTTACCAGGGTCTGGCTCAGCTTCCTTTTTCATTACACTATCAATGTACTGAATTCCTGTATGTATTTCTGAACATCACCTCTATATGTTTTAAGTTGAGCTCATTTGCACCCATATTCATGCATGTTTTCTTGCTATGATTCAACCTTGGAGTAAATATATTTGTCGTATTATGCATGATGTTATCTGTACCTGTTGTATAATTGTATCTATGGGCCATATCCACAAAAGAGATACTCCGGCGTAAGCCGTCGTATCTCTGGTTCTAACTTTGGAACTGATCCTCAGAAGCAGTTTTCCTAAGTTAGGCAGAAGATCCGACATCTGTAAGGGACTTACACTGCCGGATCTTAGAATGCAGTACCGCATCCGCCACTGGGGGCATTTCGAGTCGAAATGCCTCTTCTAGTATGCAAATTAGCACTTAGGGCGATCCTCAAAGCTTTTGTGCCTAGTTTTTTCGCCGTAAGTGTTAGTTTGCCTGGTGTAAAACTAGGGCTGCTTTTACAAAGTGTAAAGTTAGTCACACCTTGTAAAGGCCCATTCAAGCGACGGCATTTGGTATGCATTCCCGAGGGAGAACTCCACGGCAATTTGTAAATTCCAAACCGGCATGGGTTCTCCCCCAGGAGCATACCAGGCCCGTAGGTCTGTTATGGGTTGTAAGGAGACCCCCCCTCCGCCGAAAAATCGACGTAGGGGGGTCCCCCTACAATCCATACCAGACCCGTATCCAAAGCACGCTACCCGACCCGGTCAGGAATGGGAGTGGGGACGAGCGAGCGTCCCCCCCCTCCTGAGCCGTGCCAGGCCGCATGCCCTCAACATGGGGGGGTTAGGGGTGCTCTGGGGCAGGGGGGCGCACTGCGGGCCCCCCCACCCCAGAGCACCCTGTCCCCATGTTGATGAGGACAGGAACCTCTTTCCCGACCACCCTTGCCGTTGGTTGTCGGGGTATGCGGGCGGGGGCTTATCGGAATCTGGGAGTCCCCTTTAATAAGGGGGCCCCCAGATACCGGCCCCCCACCCTAAGTGAATGGATATGGGGTACATCGTACCCCTATCCATTCACCTGTAGGCAAAAAGTAAAAGTTAGTAAACACACAACACAAGGCTTTTTAAAATAATTTATTATTCTGCTCCAGATGCCCCCCCCTGTCTTCGTTATTAGCTCAATTACCAGGGGGGGCTTTTTCCTTCCGCTCTCCGGGGGTCTTCTCCGCTCTCCGGGGGGTTTCTTCTTCCGCTCTCCGGGGGGGGCTTCTCCGGACTCCGGGGGGGCTTTCTTCCATCTTCTCCCCTCTTTCCGCTGTTGACTCGGCGAACCCACGTGGGTACCTACCGGAGCATGATGGGACGGTGATGCCTATATAAAATGGGATGCAAGGCGCGCTTCACATCATTACAAGCGACAACAGGCGACGAGGCAACATCGGAAGAAGGGAAGAGAAGAACCTGACGTCACAGAAGACCGCGCCGGCTGCCTGTTTGAAATCGAGCTAACCACACAAACATAGCAGGCAGCCAGCGCTGAAGAAGAAGGCACCGTACAACTGCAGAAGAACCGGGGGTTCGCCGAGTCAACAGCGGAAGAGGGGAGAAGATGGAAGAAGCCCCCGGAGTCCGGAGAAGCCCCCCCCCGGAGAGCGGAGAAGAAACCCCCCCGGAGAGCGGAGAAGACCCCCGGAGAGCGGAAGAAGAAGCCCCCCCTGGTAATTGAGCTAATAACGAAGACAGGGGGGGCATCCGGAGCAGAATAATAATTATTTTAAAAAGCCTTGTGTTGTGTGTTTACTAACTTTTTACTTTTTGCCTACAGGTGAATGGATAGGGGTACGATGTACCCCATATCCATTCACTTAGGGTGGGGGGCCGGTATCTGGGGGCCCCCTTATTAAAGGGGACTCCCAGATTCCGAAAAGCCCCCGCCCGCATACCCCGACAACCAACGGCAAGGGTTGTCGGGAAGAGGTCCTGTCCTCATCAACATGGGGACAGGGTGCTCTGGGGTGGGGGGGCCCGCAGTGCGCCCCCCCTGCCCCAGAGCACCCAACCCCCCCATGTTGAGGGCATGCGGCCTGGCACGGCTCAGGAGGGGGGGGGGGGGGACGCTCGCTCGTCCCCACTCCCATTCCTGACCGGCCGGGTAGCGTGCTTTGGATATGGGTCTGGGTATGGATTGTAGGGGGGACCCCCTACGTCGATTTTTCGGCGGAGGGGGGTCTCCCTTACAACCCATAACAGACCTAAGGGCCTGGTATGCTCCTGGGGGGGGGGAACCCATGCCGGTTTTTTTCTTTGAAAATTGGCATGGAGTTCTCCCTCTCAGGAATGCATGCTGAGCGACGCTGTCATTTTTTTTTAAAATTATTTGTTTTCCCCGGCGCGTCTTTGTTTTCACACCCGTCGCAACTTTAGTGTCCCGTCGCAATCCACAAAGCCGCCCGGCGTCATTACGTTCGCCTGCGATGCACGTCGGGAAAATTACGGTCACACGCATGCGCAGTACGGCCGGCGCGGGAGCGCGCCTCATTTAAATTGTAAACGCCCCCCGGAGAGGAGGAACGCCTTACGACGGCGGCACTTAAGTTAGCACTGCTTGAAATTTTTACGTAAGTGCTTTGTGGATCAGGCACTTAGGTAAAAACTTTAAGTCAGTGTAACTTAACTGCTGAAAGTTAAGTTACGCCGCCTGGCCTGAGGATTTGGCCCTATATGCCTAATACAAACTTATTGCTAAAGCAGTTTGGCTATGTGGTGTGCTTACTCTATATATTCAAGACACAGTAAAAAAAAAAACATACATTTTTAATAGTGTTAAGAAGCGTTAGAACTTCTGATAATGTTTTTTATAGCTGCTTGAGCCTTCCTGTCTCAATTACATCCTTTATTTCTTATATGGTTGTTATAGGGACAGGTATATGAATGTCATCAATGAAGTCACACACAAATAAAAAAATGTTATTAAATTATGATCTCTTTTACACTCTTTCCCAAACTTTTTTTTACAAATTGTTGGAGTAAGGCTTTATATCGGAGCTACGAGCTATCCTTAAAAGTATTACAGTAGCCTTACCCTAGCTTATAAAGAATATATTGCTGTTTTTTTCCAATCGATGATTTAAGTGGATATTTAATAATAAACAGTGGTCCCCTTCAACAGCCGGTGCTCCAATCTATGTGATGACTCTGCGAGAGGAGTGGTGACCAAATAAAAAACTGTCAAAATTAGCTGCTTTGGGAGAACCTGCAGGGAGGAAGACTGCAGGACCTAGATTAAGGTAAGTAAGGTAAGGTAAGGTAAGTTATTATACTCTGCAATACTCATCCACCCATCCATACTCTGCAATACTCAGCCATAGATCCATACTGTGCAATACTCATCCATACTCTGCAATACTCATCCATCCCACCCACACTCAGCCATTACCCAGGCCATACCCACCCAGCCATACTTAGCCTTCCCATCCATACCAGCATCCACATTCATGGCTCAACCATGCTCAAGCCATGCCCATCCATGGCTCATCCATGCCACAGTAGTTCGCATCCATGCCACTACAGTGCCTCAAAGTTTAATAGATAGTCAAATTAGACTTGAAATGCATGCCTCCTAGATGCTCCCTGCATGTTGGACCTTACTATATGGCCTGTTGGCCTGCATGTTTGGACCTCACTATATGCCACGCTGTGTAAAAGTCTCACACATGTGGTATCCTCATACTCGGGGAGGAGTAGCAGAATGTATTTTGGGGTGTAATTTGTGATATGCATTTGTGTCTTTGAGAAATAACCTTATAATAATGACAATTATGGAGAAAAAAAATCTTGATTTTGCAAAGAATTGCGGGAAAAAATTACAACTTCAAAAACCTCACCATGCCTCTTTCTAAATACATTGGAATGTCTACTTTCCAAAAAGGGGTCTATTTGGGGGTATTTGTACTTCCCCGGCATGTTAGGGTCTCAAGAAATGACTGTCAGTACAACCGACATAACAATATACACCATTTCGATTTTTTTTACCAAAGATATGTAACAGTAATACATTTTGGCCAAAATTTATGAAGAAAAATTACAAATTTGCTAAATTTTAAACAGAGACAAATAATTTTTCCCCCGCCCTGGGAAATTCCAGGGCTCAGGTAAGTAAAACTGGGGGGCTGGTGGGCGGTCACTGGTGTTTTTTCCCCTTAATGCATAGGATGCCTTTAAGGGCTTTAAGGTATCCTCATGTTAGTTATAGGATTTGTGTATTTACAATGCTTCCCTCAAAGAATAGAACTCTTCTATTGTATGAATTTATTTTTTAATTTTTTTGCATTGTGCATGTCCAGCTTCCAATGCCTTTTTGAGAATAGCTTGCCTATTAGACCTAACAAAATGAACAGAATTTTACAGTGAGATTTACCATCAATAGGCTTCAATGGCAAATGGAACCCAGGCAGATTAGTCCCATCACTAATTGTGGCTACAAGTTGACTGAGCCAGGAACAGAGAGAAACTATTCTCCCAAGACTTGACCTCTACTACTAAGGCATGTACCTAGGGACTTCTTTGCTGTGATTTCTTTTTTTTTTTTTCAACATATGTCTTGGTTTCCTCCTTTACATGTCTCTTGCTTTTTTATGTTTGCCTTCCAAATAATGATTAACTATTTCTTACTCTTTATCATTTATTTTACATAACAGTATATTCAATTAAAAAAAATGGTGGTAATGTAATTTAGGCAAGAATACCCGGTTAACAGAAGGAGGGTGAAGCAATAGAATGAATTGTAGTTTATAAATTTCTACAATGCCCCTTTCCCTGTTTTTTATATTTTTTATCCTGGATTTTGGGGCTGTACGGGAGCCGATATTTCAGGATGATACTGCTGTAGAAAGTTAACATACCTTTGTTATTAGGAAGAGATATAATGTTTCAGTTTATGATATCCACAGCTCCCAAATGTCCCTAATTTGGGGGGACTGCCTTATATTGAAACCAAATCTTCTTTGTCTCTTGTTACTCCTCAAATGTAAATCTTCCCTGGTTTGAGGTACAGACTTATAAAAAAATAAACTATTTATCTACCAAAGTGTTATAACTAGACTTAACCTTTCATAAAGCCTTAAAAATTATATGGTATATTTTATATTTTTTAATGTGAGGTTTAACCAGTTCATTCTTTCGTGCTCCTTGAAATTGGGGGCTTAGCAGAGGATGTAGCCTTGCCTACATTATTTTGTGCTTGTTATATGCCATATCAAAAAGCTGGGAGGTGTGATTAAATCAGTGTGATTTGTAACATGCTGTCAAAGCCTTTTTATACCTGTCAGTAGCTGTTGGTATTCTTATAGTGCTAGAGTCTCTTTAAGCAGATGGCCTGCATATACAACCTATAGAAAATAAAAAACCTTTAAGAAAATTTTAGCAAAAGAAAATGCTAATGTAGATTTTCCTTCTGACACGCACATAAAAATGTAATGTTCGGCCCTGCTTGGTTGGTTTGAATAGGGATGCCTTTTCTTCTATTACATGAGCATATTTTTAGATGCTGACTCTTACCTTCCATACGCTTGAAAATATATGTAACCCGTATTTATCAGGCGTAAAAACAACGCACAGGCGATATACACGCACAGGTTGTATAACTTGCCGCCTAATTTTGAGAGGGAAGTTTCAAGGAAAAAAAACTTTTCCACGCCCCCTGCCGTATAACACGCAGGCACAGTTTACCCTCATTTTCAGGGTAAAAAAGTGAGTGTTATACGCCAATAAATACAGTAATTTGCAAATGCGTTTGTAATGTAAGGGTGCTTTAGTGCATTTACAGTACATTGTGACACATGTTTTGGGGCTCAGCCCCCATTCACATCGGCGCGATTTGACATGCAATTTGGCAGGTCAAATCGTGTGTCAAATCGGAGCCTATTGCCGACAATAGGAGCATTCCAATCGGGGCGACGCTGACTTTGCGGCACCGCACCGATTTCCAAAATTACTTCCTGCACTACTTTTGGTGACTTCTGGAGTGATTTCAATACAATACAGATGTTCTTCAAGTCGGACTGAAATGCGACTTTAAATTTGTGCGAATTCAGATGAACTTGCACGATTTCAAAGCTTTGTTCAGTGTGAACGAGGTGACTTTGTCATTGGATTATAAAAAATAATGAAGTCCCCTGCAATAAGACCTAAAGTGGAACTATAGGGAATGACAGATATACAGTTCCTTGAAAAAGTATTCATACCCCTTGACATTTTCCACATTTTCTCATGTTACAACAAAAAAGGTAAATGTATTTTATTGGGATTTATGTGATAGACCAACACAAAGTGGCACATAATCTCTATGAGTCAATACTTTGTAGAATTTCGCTGCAAATACAGCTGCAAGTCTTTTTGGGGATATCTCTACTAGTTTTGGACATCTAGAGAGTGACATTTTTGCCCTTTCTTCTTTGCAAAATAGCTCAAACTCTGTCAGATTGGATGGAGTGCATCTGTGAAGAACAATTTTCAAGCCTTGCCACAGATTCTCAATTGGATTTAGGTCTGGACTTGGACTGGGCCAGTCTAACATATAAATATGCTTTGATCTAAACCATTCCATTGTAGCTCTGTCTGTAGGTTTAGGGTCATTGTCCTGCTAGAAGGTGAACCTCCACCCCAGTCTCAAGTCTTTTGCAGACTCTACCAGGTTTTCTTCTAAGATTGCCCTGTATTTGACTCCATCCATCTTCCTATCAACTCTGATGATCTTCCCTGTCCTTGCTGAAGAAAAGCATCCCCACAACATGATGCTGCCACCACCATGTTTCATGGTGGGACTGGTGTGTTCAGGATGATGTCCAGTGTTAGCTTTCAACCACACATAGCATTTTACTTTTAGGCCAAAAAGATCAATTTTGGTCTCATCTGACTGGACTTCCTTTGGCTTTCTTTCAACATTGGCTTTCTTCTTGCCACTCTTCCATAAAGGCCAGATTTGTGGAGTGCACGACTAATAGTTGTCATGTGGACAGATTCTCCCACCCGAGCTGTGGATCTCTGCAGCTTCTCTAGAGTTACCATGGTCCTCTCGGCTGCTTCTCTGATTAATGCTCTACTTGCCTGGCCTGTACGTTTAGGTGGACAGCCATGTCTTGGGAGGTTTGCAGTTGTGCCATACTCTTTCCATTTTACAATGATGAATTGAACAGTGCTCCGTGAGATGTTCAAAGCTTGGGATATTTTTTTTTATAACCTAACCCTGCTTTAAACTTCTCCACAACTTTATCGCTGACCTGTCTGGTATGTTATTTGGCCTTCATGATGCTCTTTGTTCACTAAGGTTCTCTAACAAACCTCTGAGGGCTTCACAGAACAGCTGTATTTATACTGAGATTAAATTACACACAGGTGAACTCTATATACTAATTAGGTGACGTCTGAAGGCAATTGGTTCCACTAGATTTTAATTCAGACTATCAGATTAAAAGTGGCTGAATACAAATGCACGCCACACTTTTCATATATTTATTTCTAAAGAAAATTGAAAACCACTTTGTGTTGGTCTATCACATAAAATCCCAATAAAAAACATTTACATTTTGGTTGTAACATGACAAAATGTGCAAAATTTCAAGGGGTATGAATAATTTTTCAAGGCACTGTAATGCAGTCTGTCAGTAGCATTAACACGGCTATCCGTGCTTTAACCATCATTATTACCTTTTGATCCTGCCATTAAGTCTTTTTGTTCAACTCCTTTTAGCAGACCAAGCAAAAGTGACACTTAAAGGGTCAAAAGTAAGAATTAAATACTTATAATAAAGAAGGAAGTAATGGGAAGTTGACGCGCTGACGTCTTCGCCCATAGGACGGGTGTCTGCTTACCGGCCGGCTGTTTGTTTTTATACGTGATCTTATTCAGATGCTTTTCTAAGTATATCTGATTCTTTTTACATTAAACTCTGTGCATACAATATTATGCTATGCAAGTATTTCTTCCTTCGGTACTGTACGAGATACCTGCTGTGAGTGAGGTGATCGTTTCCACTCGTTCGGATTACTTCCATCCACCCTCCAGCTATCTAAATTGAGGAGATCGATTTTGGATCCATTCGGATTTCCCGCGTCCATCTTCCTAACGACCTATTCCAGTCCAGAGTGTGTTTGACTTCCAGGCTTATTTAGCCTGTGTTCTGGTAAGCAGGCTTGTACTTCTGGTGAAGGGACACGTGTGATATTGGTGCCATCATAGGCTTTCCTTCACATTTCTGTCATTGTGGAATCACTTTTGTTTGAAGCATATCAGGACTTTCTTTTTCCTTTTTGCTGCCATTTAGTTGTTGGCAATTGGACTTTTATACTCTCTAATATAAAATCATATGGGTACATTTACACTTATGCACTTAGTGTGGTATTTATATTGTTTATATTTAAGATAATTTCCACAGTTTTTATTTTCATGTTGGTTTACACCGCAGTTTCCGTATTTTCTTTTAAATACTAATAGGGTTGCTTAAAAAAGCAAGCTTTAAATAATCAATTTTAATAATTTTATCCCCCCAAAAAATGTAACTCCTTTAAAAGTGTTAGCTGAACTTTGGTCTATTTAAATCTACTACATGAACAAATATGGTTTAATGAGAGTTTACAAATACCATAATTATTGCCCAATATCAAAACCCCATTAAACCTTGTCAAAAGTTCTGCTGTCCGAAGGTGACTATGTTGCTCCTGTATATATAAAGTTAAGGAAAACGTGTAACTACATACTGTATGTTGACTTTTCGGTTTTGGGTTTAATTAGGCTTGAATACCTTCCTATGCCACCACCCATTCTCCAAATCTCTGCTCTGTTGCAAAGTCATTGGAAAAATCCTCACACCTGACACACTTTCTGGTATTTTGGATACCTGTGTCCCCAACCACATGCACTGGACAGAGTAGTAGCGTAGAGGCCAGCAGGTGGGACCAGAGTGTTACAGCATAGGGCATCCAACAGCCTGCTTTCAAAGCTGTTTCAACAGGCTCTGTAAAATTCTGCAAGGATTTTACATAGCATTAAGATTAGCTGTACCCCAAACTTTTAATCCCAGATAAGGTCTTTCTGAACTCTTGAAGTGCATGCATTGAAAACATATCAGAACCCTGCTATAAAGTCATTGTGGACTATCCAAAGCCTTCTGGTGCTCTAATCTTTTTCTGCTCATTCCAACAAGAAAAATAGCTTTAGATATACTTTAAATGTATAGCAAATGCAATATACTGGAGTTTTCTTTAACCGCTTGTAAATCATATAAATGTATATATGTACCCAACTCGATGTCCGCAGGCACCTGCCAATGCTTTGGTACACAGGCAGAACAGCGGTCTGTCTATGTAAACATGGCAGAATCGTTGTTCTGTCAGTATGGAAGTCAAAGATCCTGTGTCTTTGCTAAGCAGAGATACCCATCCATGCCTTCTCTTAGTACAAGTACCTCCCCCACAGTAGTAAAGCACTGGTCAAGCACACTTTAACCCTCTGATCACCCCTGATGTTAACCCCTTCCCAGCCAGTGCATTAGTACAGTGACAGTGTATATTTTAGCACTGATCACTGTATTAGTGGTCACTGGTCAGTTTAGTGTCCCGACTGACCGCCGTAATAATGCAATAAGTCGCTGATTGCTGCTATTACTAGAAAATAAAAATCCCATAGTTTGTAGACGCTATAGCCTTTGTGCAAACCAATCAATATCTGCCTATTGGGATTTTTCTTTTACCAAAAATATGTAGCATAATAAAATATTGGCCGTAACATGATGAAAAAAATCATCAATTAATATTTTTTAATTGGATATGTTTTATAGCAGATAGCAGGAGCCAATGACTAAGCTGCTATCGATCTATTCAATCAACAGCCAGGACCCTGTGCAGAGAGGGACAAGCTTGTCAACGCTGAGGGAAATCACGCTCAGGTAAGTAAAAGAGAGGGGCTGGGGGGGGTCGAATGCATTAAGGTGAAAAAAGATAAGGGTTTACAACCCCTTTAAGCTAAAGTTTAAATGCATTTAACCATGTATTAACACAGCCTTATAAGATAGGCACAATAGAATTCTGTTATGTCATTAGCTAAGTTTAGGACTAATGTAGTTATGAAGGAAACTGTTATACAGGTATGTAAAGTTGACTTTTTAGCTGGAGTAAAAATGTGCGTGGCCGTCATAGCCTGCAATTAGCCGTTAGTTATCCTAAACACATTAGTAGATATAGAACTACTTGAAAGATCTATAGCATAACATGAATAAGCCAAGTAATCCTAGAGCTCTAAGGTGAATATGTCATTCTGTAGATTTCCTTATTCAAAAGACAAAGTCCCTTTAAATAGAAAAGTGAAAGAAAAACAGCCTATTGCTCCTTTCAGCATCAATAAAAAGATGTTTCCATTCTGGATCCGCTGGGACAGTCTAGTCTGGTGATCACATGATCCATACTAATTACCTAACCAAAATCAATTAGATTCACATCATGGTGTCTGATACCAAGCTCTGATTAATTGCAGCACTTGAAAGAAATTCTAATGCAGCTACATTTAACTGCATTCACCTAGCATACCTTCGCATTAGAAAAGAATGGGAATGAGATGCCTACATTGTTTTATTTTCATGCTGCTAAAAAAAATCCTACTTGCATTTCCCTGCCGTTACACCAACATATTAACCTAGTTACAGCAATTAGTGCTTCATTAGTAAGGCTAACTAACTGCAGCTTGATCCTGTAATGATTTACCAAGGTTTTCCATATACAAGTGCATAATCAATGTTTTCCAATTACTGCTATCGTGCAACCACTATTTCAAATAAACTAGCTAATAATACAACCCCATTACAGAGGCTGGAGAAGCAAAGCCATTTAATTGCAGTGCAGAGCTTCTTCAGCTTTTAAAATTTTTCACACTAATGAAACTGTCATGCAAAAAGTTCTATTGATTTTTACACCACATGACTTCAACCACAAATATGTAATTATGCCTTTTATATCTAGCTGGGGGATTAAATAATCTATAGTGTGTAGCCTTTACTTATCCCTGATAGGTTTAGTGGTCTTTTACCCTTTTCAAAACATTGTAGTTTTTTGATGAATGAACTTTAGACGTTTCTTTCTATCACTGCCATTTGAGATCTGTTTGCATCCTGGCAGTGAAATGTTATTATAACAATTGGAGAGGAAAATATGAAAAAATATTGTTTCCAAGTCACATTCAGTGGAAAACTGCACAGCATTTTTTTTTTAAACTAGCTGCAAGTGGAAAACCTGTATTTTTTTTAACTATTTTTTTATAATATGTTATTGTGTGAACAAATAAATAATAATAAATAAAATGATCTGCCATTATTAAAGTGGAACTATAGAAAAAATACAATGATCAAAAGTTTAAGACCACTTCAAAAATGGCAAAAAATCATATTTTACATTGTTGGATCTTAACAAGGTTCCAAGTAGAGCTTCAACATGCAACAAGAAGAAATGAGAGTGAGACAAATCTGTGCAAAGATGTGGATTCATTGTCATTTTCTGTCAGGTAGTCATACGTTGTGATGGCAAAGGCAAAAAAAATCTTCCTTTTTGAACGTGGTCGGGTTGCTGAACTGCATAAGCAGGGTCTCTCATTAAGACACTGGAGCTTCAGGAAGTACAGGGGCGTCAAACGGCCGCTGGCTATGTCCAGATGTTGCAGAGAGCATTCCTCATGACTGAGGGCCCTCGTCTGTGTGGTAACGACTGGGTTTTTCAACAGGACAACACTACAGTACACAATGCCCGCAGGACAAGGGACTTCTTCCAGGAGAATAACATCACTCTTTTGGCCCATCCTGCGTGTTCCCCTGATCTAAATCCAATTGAGAACCTTTGGGGATTGATGGCAAGGGGAGTTTACAAAAATGGACAACGGTTCCAGACAGTAGATGGCCTTCGTGCGGCTGTCTTCACCACTTGGAGAAATGTTCCCACTCACCTCATGGAAACGCTTGTATCAAGCATGCCGAAACAATTTTTTGAAGTGATCAACAATAACGGCGGAGCTACTCATTACTGAGTTCATGTTTGGAAGTTGGATTTCTGTTTTGGGGGGGTTTAGTTTTTTTTTGGAGGTGTGGTCCTAAACTTTTGATCAGCTGAAAAACAGTCTGTTTCAGTTTATTTGTTGTTTTCATTAAATTGAATGCTCAAAAAATGTTTTGTCTCACTCTCATTTCTTCTTCTTGCATGTTGAAGCTCTACTTGGAACCTTGTTAACCACTTAAGGACTGCCTCCTGCACATATACGTCAGCAGAATGGCACGGCAGGGCACATGTACATACAGGTACGTCCTGTACATGTACCCAGCCGTGGGTCGCCCGGTCCGAAGCTCCGGGACTGCGGGACCCGCAGACCCGATCGCCGCTGGGGTTCCGCGATCGGTCCCCGGAGCTGAAGAACGGGGAGAGACGTGTGTAAACACGGCTTCCCCGTTCTTCACTGTGGTGGCTGCATCGATTGTGTCATTCTTTTATAGGGAGACACAATCAATGACGTCACTCCTACAGTCACACCCCCCTACAGTTGTAAACACACACTAGGTGAAACATAACTCCTTCAGCGCCCCCTGTGGTTAACTCCCAAACTTCAACTGTCATTTCCACAGTAAACAATACATTTTAAATGCATTTTTTGCTGTGAAAATGACAATGGTCCCAAAAATGTGTCAAAATTGTCCAAAGTGTCCACCATAATGTCGCAGTCATGAAAAAAAACGATGATCGCCGCCATTAGTAATAAACATTTTTTTTTTATAAAAATGCAATAAAACTATCCCCTATTTTGTAAACGCTATAAATTTTGCGCAAACCAACCGATAAACGCTTATTGCGATTTTTTTACCAAAAATATGTAGAAGAATACGTATCGGCCTAAACTGAGGAATTTTTTTATTTTTTATATATTTTTGGGGGATATTTATGATAGCAAAAAGTAAAAAATATTGAATTTTTTTCAAAATTGTCGCTCTATTTTTGTTGATCAAATACCACCAAAAGAAAGCTCTATTTTTTGGAAAAAAAGGACACCAATTTTGTTTGGGAGCCACTTCGCACGAGCGCACAATTGTCAGTTAAAGCGACGCAGTGCCGAATCGCAAAAAGGGGCAAGGTCCTTTAGCTGCATTTTGGTCCGGGTCTGAAGTGGTTAAGATCCAACAATGTAAAATATGATTTTTTGCCATTTTTTAAGTGGTCTTAAACTTTTGATCAGGACTGTATATATATTAATATATATTTTTGTTTTATTTCCTTTAAGAAGGTGGCAAAACTGTTCATTCTGCAGTGAAATCATGCAAGCAGCATTGTCACTCTGCGGACAGGTTATTCCCAAATGGGCATGTAGGTTTAAACAGACAGGGTTAGCATCAGGAAAATTAAATCCCAACTTGAGCTAACACTTTTTAAGCAATTATAGCAACAGAATTAGTACAAGTATGCTTCATTAAACAAAACATTACCAGCGCTTAAAGGAATCTAGGATTCCAATGATGATATGTGTCCATATCCTGCAAAAAATTGAAATTAAATGAAATCTTAAGGTCTCATCAATAAAAACTACAATGGGTGTAGGAAAATCCCAAAAATCCCAAAATTCCAAATAACCAGCAGCTGTGTCCCTGTAGGTGACAATCAAAGAAACTTCACACTCCGTTGTCACTGTCAGTAGAATTTGCAACAGCAACAAATACAAACAGCAGGTAGTTGTGGCTTGATCTCAGCAGATGATAAAATGCTTATTCACGATTCCATCACTTTAACAGCTCAAATATTCCCTTTTTGTAATCTACTCAACAGACGCCATACAAGTATTGCCTGATAAATCCTCTCTGGAAAGAACCGTCAGCTCTCCTCAGGATATACAATGGTTCCAGTCAGTGGATGGATGAGTACAGCAGTGCGGACAATGAAATAACTGCCATGGTGAGTCCCGGGTAGATGCTCTTTCCTGTGAAACGATACATCGTGTGGACACGTCCTGACGCGTTTCGTGATTGGCGCACGTCTTCAGAGGGCGTCAGTTATAGCAACAGGATTTTTTTCTTCTGGTTAAAGGTTTAAACCATATAAATAAAAGATGGTCGCTGTAAGCACCCCTGGCAGCATTATATGGATTTTCATGGTTTTTTTAATCTTCTGACTTTGGTTGGGCAGCTCACTCTGCATATAATATTATAAATAAGGGCATGTGGAATAAAAACAGAAATCATAAACCTAATATAAAACATTACACATTTAAAACACATTCACCTATCAGAATACAATAATTTTGCATTAGTGGTCCTATAAATAATGGTTCTATACAGGGCTTTTTTTTCCTCAGGAATGCGGGGGGGGGGGGGCACAGTTCCGACACTTCCAGGACTCAATGTATCTAATGGCAAGGGGTGATAGGGGATGCTGGAGCGTCCATTGATGCTGGCTACTGGCGGATCAAATGTTGCTTGGGGGGGGATCTATTGTTGAGGGCGAGGTCTATTGTTGCTGGGGGTCAATTGTTGCTGAGAGTGATCTACTGTTGAGGGAGGGGTCTATTGTTGCTGGCTGCTGGAGGGTCTATTAATGATGGCTTGGATGTCTGGGATGTTTTCAAATATTCAGAAGAATTTAGTTCTCTAACAAAAAACTAAATAGTTAATTTGTCTTTGGCAGTCTTTATACTTTTCTATACCTTCCTTCACCCTTCTTTATTTCCTTTCTATACAGTGAAACCTCGGATTACTAGCATAATCCGTTCCAGGAGAATGCTCGTAATCCAAAGTACTTGCATATCAAAGCAAGTTTCCCCATTGAATTCAATAAAAATGAAAATAATTTGTTCCGCATTGACTCCAATGGCATGCAATACCGCATGCGTCCTGCGGCGGGGGTGCCGGAGAGCCTCATAAATGGGCAAAAAGGTCCGAGGACAGTTCGGCTCCGTTCCCGAGCCTTTCCGAGGTTTGCCAAGGTCAGCCGGTTTCCGTGCATTTGCGATCGACGTCATTCGGCTCCGGCGCCCCACCTCAGGCCAAACGTGGTACTGCACCCCGCTTTTGCCTGAAACCTGTTCGTTTTGCGTGACAACACTGTAAAATTACTATTAATGCTGGCTGTTGGGAGATCTATTGTTGCTAGTGGGGGTCCATTGTTCCTGGGGTGGATCTGTTGTTGTTAGGGGGTATTTTGTTGCAGGGGGTCTATTGTTGCTGGAGGAATCTGTTGTTGCTTGGGGGGCTATTGTTGCTGGCAACAGGGGATCTATTTTACTGTTTTTTATATTATCCTTAACAAATTCCATACAAATTAGTCAGCACCACAAATTGATATTTGGTTATGTTTTCTTAAAAGAGCATAAGGGCTGTAACCAAAGGACAATGCTTGGAGGTGGGTAGTGGGCAGAGACAAGGGGTGACTTGGAAAAGGGAAGTACCTACACTTATTCTTCCAGAAAACAAGCCCTGTTTCTATATCATTTATTAATGTGAAAAGGAGACCTACATAGCACTAGTTTCACACAATCATTAATTTCTTATAATGTAAAATAAAAACATTGGGATTGATTTATTAAAAACAAATAAGCTGTTCTCGATCCAAAGAAAGCTGCATTTTGCAAAGGAATTATTCCAAAAGCTTGGTGAACAAGGTGAAGGTCTTGTGATTTCCACTGTCCAATCATGTGAATAAAAACAATGCTGTTTTTTTTTTTTACATTTCATTGTACAATGATTGAGTGTGCTTTACAAAGTAAAAATTACACCACATTCACTAAGCTCTAGGGGAAATTTCCATGCAAGCTGAATAGCTTATTTGCCTTTAGTAAAACAACTACATTGCATGTTTTTATCCTCCTTAGGAATAACTTAGAAACTACATTACACAAAATATTTAATAGATGGGGACATACTTTGCATCAACACCCATTTGCAATAAGTGACAAAGTTATGCTGGTTATACACTATACGAAAATTCGGCCGAAATTCGGTCGTTCAGACAGTTCGTTTGTTTTTTCAAACAGTTAATGGGCATAAAAATCGATAATCGTTGGGACGTTTTTGAGCCAAAAAAAAGGACACATTTGGAAATTTTCTGCCGAACAAACGATAAATCGGAAGGTTAATTGCCGTCCGAACTTTCTGCACTAAGTATATGTAAAGTAATATGTACTCGGTATATTTAAAAAAACGAACAAAATGTTTTTTATTCATGTCCACTGAACGATTTATCGGTCATTACATGATGGCATTATCGTTTGCGCTCAAGACCAAACGTTCGTTTTACCAAAGTTCGTTCTGACGATTTTTCGTAGAGTGTATGGCCAGCATAAGTCTGGTATAAATTAAACACAAAAATAAAATCTGTTGCCTAAATCATTTTGCTGAATAGTAAATGCAACATAAAAGACAGAAAAAAAAAAAAAAGAAACAACAGAAAAAGCACATGCATGTTTGAATTGCAGACATTGCTGTGGTAGAAAGGTCTTTGGCTTAATAAAAGGCTATTAACATGACTGCTGACATGAAGCTATCAGAGTCACTGGTATTGATGAAACTCTCAACTCTCAATCTGCTGCACAGGAAGTTTATCATGCAGCTGTCAGCCTAGACAGAGCCCATAAACAATGATAGCAGCTGACATTTCCCTTACCCATTTATGAAAAACAAAATATTCAAAAGGTGTTGAAGATTTCCAGAAGCATGTACCATGAAAATTCATTCCTGTAATATAGCAATAAATATGCAGCTCCTATGTTGGTATATATATATATATATATATATATATATATATATATATATATATATATATATATACACACATACATACACGCACAGTATATATCACAAATTAATAAATATATAATAAATAAATAAATACATAAAAATATTATATCTATGATAATACATTCATTTACAATCTGTGTTTACTACACTAAGGAATATATGTATAAAGAATTTGCTGCACATTCATCAGGTGTAACATTTGCAGTACATTCTATTTTTATGGCAAGAGATTGTGTTCCACCAACAGCCTATAGTAGCAATATAGAGAATCTTTTAAACAAGAAAATAAATCCTTATACAGTGCCATATACCTATAGAGATTATTTTTACTTATGTCTAATAAGCCCTCTCCTGAATTTCTTTGGCATCTTTTTGACCTGACAAAAAAAGAAATTAGCTTCATTCTCTCTCACTAAATATGTCAAGAGCAGAGTTTGTACTGTACAGGGAGTCCCCGAGTTACGAACATCAAACTTGAGAACGACTCCTACTTACGACGGGAGACTGCATGGCCATTTTTCGATGACGGGCACATTCGACGGAACCTTTTCTACGGCAGGCACATTCGACCGGACTTTTTCGAAGGCGGGGCACATTCGACGGAACCTTTTCGATGACGAGCACATTCGACGGAAACATTCAGAAAACAACGTATCTGCTGTTCTGCTCATGCACGGCCACTTTTCGACGGTGGGCACATTCAATGGGACATCGGAAAACAACGTATCTGCCGTTCTGGCGCATGCTGTTCTGACTTACGAACATATTCAACTTAAGAACAAACCTACAGTCCCTAACCCGTTCGTAACTCAGGGACTGTCTGTATACGCATGCACCATCTTCTGCTTATTCCATGTGCCTTCTCCTCCTTGTAGTCAATTCTTTCCCTCTAAAAGTGTGGCCTTTAGGGGCTCATGCACACAGGACATTTTAAAAACGCCATCGATACAACAGCGCTAAAAACGTCCTTATTTTGCATTTAGCCGCGTTCTTACATTAGCGGTTTTGCGTTAGCGTTTTTTTACTATAAACACTCTTTATAATGTAAAAATGCCTAAATGACCCAATGACTGCTGGCCATTATGAGCATTATGATGCTTACAGGATCTGGGCTGCTAGTGCAATGTTCCGTTATAAGAATCATGTTTTCTAAATGTAAAATTTCCCTTTAGGCCTCCTTCACATAGCTAGTTACATGCAGCCACCAGATTCCAGTGGCAGAATGTAGAGTCATGCATCTGGAAAATCATACATATAAGTACAGTATAAATGGCAGAAAATACCATATTGCAACTAAAAATATTATAGGCTAGTATATAAATAAGTTCTTGTGCGTCAACACGTTTCACTTGTCTGCTTCCTCAGGACACACGAAAGGGACAAACACAGTTCACTTGCCTAAATCAGCGAACGCACATAAAGGTATACTCCCTGGGTGGGAACCGGGGGAAAAAAGGAGACCAACCAATCTGCCACCCACAGCTGGCACACATAGTTTGGATAAGTAAACTGATGATATGCCTCTACGGTAGCTGTAAATGTGAGCAAGAGATCATGTGATTTCCAAATGATTGCACAATTTCCAAATGATGGTAAAGGGTGTACATTTTATAATGTACATTGTCCAATCTTGCCTCTAAAATCTGACCATTTTTTTCTTGTACTTATCTAGTAACCTATACAGATGTGGCATTGGAGTGACTCTAATATTATAATTGTGAAATATGTTCAACAGACTTCATCAGTGTTAGGTAGCTCTGTTGAATCTTTAAAAAAATGTATCAATATTGTATACTAATCAAACAAACACACAGGTAAAATTAACAGTAAATAAGCATTCTACTGTAGGTGGACTGGGAAGCTTCGACCTGGTGGGCAAACACAATTCATTTCAAGGCATTATGATGGTAAAGACAGATTTCTGTGGGCTAAAAAAATGATGACATGCAAAATGTGACATGGTGCCTCATTAACTGGAAGGCATCCCAAAAGATGGGTGTTCCTGAAAGCCCTAAGGGCAGCTTTAGCACAGAGCATTGGATGTTGGTAGTAAGGCAGAGGGAGGAAGACTTCCGCTCCGCGAGGACATCAAAATGTGTAGGGAGGACCCTCACACATCACTATGCATGGTTATATCGTACTCACGACTTGTGGTTAACTGCCGGAGACAATTGGCAACACAAAATAGTGTTAATACCTTAGTGTTGGGGAGACACTTGATACTATTTGCATCTATATTCGTTTAAATAAAGCCTGTTTTAAAATGTTATTATGCTATGGATGCCTTCCTCCCTCTATCTTACTTTTATGTGTGACCGTGACCTGCATGAGAGGTTTTTGATTGAGAGAGACAATTTCCGGAAACCAGTACCTTGGAAATTAACTCTTTGGAAACCATTATGAAAGCACAGTAGCTGATTTATAATTTGACTAGTCATTTATTATGGTGAGTCATTATAGCGTGGATGGTGAAGGATCACATTGGGTGTCACCTTTAGTGATTCAAACACACTCTTAGAAGATTAGTTCTGTATTCATTTGCATTGGACTTTCTGGGATGCCTTTCTCTGTATCACTTGTGGATTGTACTAATACATTGTACTTTTGCACTTTTTTCTTCTACAGCACTGCACTTGCACTATTTCTAGTATTTTGCACCTGTTTTTGCAATAATTGCACTATATGCATTTGCAGCATTTGCACTTTATATTACATTTTTGCACATAGAGCTGAGATATTATTGTGTTGCAGTGTTTGATGTTTTTTTTTTTACAGCGATGTCACTCCTGACATATATTGTCATATAGATTATTGCACTTTAGATGACTTATATTATATAAAAAAAATTCAGCACATAAAGGTTCATAATCTCCACATATAAGTAGTGTTTATTTTTGAATATATATTGTTAGCTTAAGGTGATGGGATAAGGATTAAAAACTAGCGCTGCTTGCTGCTTCTTTTTATATATTTTTGGTTGATGCAAATTTTGTCACTAGAAAAAATCTCTAGAAAACAAAGAAAAATATCCCTAGTGGAACTCAAAGATTAAAAAAAAAATGTCAAGGGCTTTTCCATTCCCTACTCTATCCCAAATATATATATATAGTATTTTTTTTTACAAAAGTAAGTACACCCCTCACATTTTTGTAGATATTTTATTATATCTTTTCATGTGACAACACTGAAGAAATTACACTTTGCTACAATGTTAAGTAGTAAATGAACAGCTTCTATAACAGTGTAAATTAGCTGTCCCCTCAAAATAACTCAACACACAGCCATTAATGTCTAAACCGCTGGCAACAAAAGTGAGTACACCCCTAAGTGAAAATGTCCAAATTGGGTCCAAAGTGTCAATATTTTGTGTGGCCACCATTATTTTCAAGCACTGATTTAACCCTCTTGGGCATGTAATTCACCAGAGCTTCACAGGTTGCCACTGAAGTCCTCTTCCAGTCCTCCATGATAACAATACAAAAACATGTGCTTTCATTGAGGAGACTTTACATTTTAGAGTTAGGACTGCAGTACACAGGGAGCCTTGACGGGACCTGCAGCTTACGCATGTATTTGCAAATGCATGCAACTAAACCCCTGTTTTTAACACACTGTTAGACAGGTGAATTTGGTTGGTTGCTGAATGGTTGGTAAGTTGATCTTGGTTATTCTGTGTGTTTATTGACATGCGTCCACCCTTCCAATGGTCCTTGCTGTGAAGACCAGTCATAGGTAGGGGTAGTGACAGTTGTTTTTTGTATTGTTATCATTGTGGTCAGGCAACGCACTAGCACCTTTGCTTCTATGTGCTGGGTGTTTAGTGTGCCCCTGTTCCTTTAAGGAGGTTTGGGGTCCCTCCAGTCATCTGCCCTTCATCTATCCATCAGCATACATGTGCTTCCATTGAGGAGACTTTACATTTTAGAGTTAGGACTGCAGTACACAGGGAGCCTTGACGGGGCCTGCAGCTTACACATGTATTTGCAAAAGCGTGCAACTAAACCCCTGTTATGACAGGTGAATTTGGTTGGTTGCTGACTGGTTGGTAAGTTGAGATTGGTTATTTTGTGTTTTTATTGACATGTGTCCGCCCTTCCAATGCTCCTTGTTGTGAAGACCAGTCATAGGTAGGGGCAGTGACAGTTGTTTTTTGTTAATCCTCCATGATGACATCACAGAGGTGTTGGATGTTAGAGACCTGACGCTCCTCCACTTTTCATTTGAGGATGCCCCACAGATGCTCAATAGGGTTTAGGTCTGGAGATATGCTTAGCCAGTCCATCACCTTTGAAAAAGTCACATGACGAAACGCGTCAGTTGACCAGCACGCACGCCTTACGTCTCAGCCGGCATAGAGAATTGCGGTAGAGGCATGCTAGCTATCAACACCACGCATCCCCAGCCCACTTTTGACGGCTCATATTGTTTTATTTGTATGATACCCAGATCCACTTGGGACCATTATATTTTTTATTCATGTTATTTTTTTAAAATAAATGACTTCCTGGATTTTAAATACTACACTATGTGGGCATTTTATTCATCCGAGTGACACGCTGTGACACGCTGTTATGGGAACATACCCCTCAGGACCTGTACGATGGATCAACACTGGTCGGAACAACAGCAGGGAAATCTTCCATCTGTGAGAGGAAAGGCTTCATCGTCCCATCACCATCTGCCTTTCACCCCTTCTGGGGTAGATACATATGGTGAGTGGGGACCCAAAGAGGAGCACAAAAATCACCTTTTGACAGTATTTTGAACAGCTGCACTGGAAGACTGCACCTTATCATTTTACTTCACTTTAATTAATTAATTTCATTTCATTTAAATGTTTATGTTACTTTGAACATTGGTGATTTAGTTTACCAGCACTTCTTGTTAACTGCCAGGATTTTTGGAAAGCATGAGTCTTATTTGATTTATTCATATCTCTTCAATAGTGCCCAATCAGGCTTTTGCTGTGATTTTTTACAGTTTATATCATTTGATGCTTGCACCTTTATAAATTTCACATTGTGGCACATTTGTGTTTTTTTCACATTATATACATATCATTCACTTGTAGTACATCAGAGCACAGGAGGCTCTCACTACATATATTTAGTTTCATTAACTCACTTACTTGACTGCACAGGATCCTGACACTGCACTGCACAAGTTGTTATTCACTCGCAGTACATCAGGGCACAGGAGGCTCTCACTACAATATTTAGTTTCATCAACTCACTTACCAGACTGCACAGGATCCTGACACTGCACTGTACATGCTTTTGCAGAGTGCATCTCGAACCGTATCTCTAGAGGGATATTCCACTTAACCTCATTTAACCTATCTGGGCCCCCATTGAGGCTAGTGGTCACGTCATAGGTATTTCTCTATTCACTGTTTGTCAGAATAAGGGTACTCCACATCAAGGGAACACACACATCTCTGACGGTTATTTTTATTACAGGGAGCTCACACTACATAGGAGCTAGCCCTGCTATAGGATACCCGACATAGAAACATCTGTTCCTGGGATTTTACCATTCTCTTCACCCCCCTCTCTTCACATCTGGACAGCGCCATCAAACCCCTTTTTCATATATCATAAGTCCATCACCTTTACCCTTAACTTCTTTAGCAAGGCAGTGGTTGCCTTGGAGGTGTATTTGGGGTCGTTATCATGTTGGAATACTGCCCTGCGGCCTAGTCTCCAAAGAGAGGGGGATCATGCTCAGCTTCAGTATGTCACAGTACATGTTGGCATTCATGGTTCCCTCAATGAACTGTAGCTCCCAGTGCTGGCAACACTCATGCAGCCCCAGACCATGACTCTCCCACCACCATGCTTAACTGTAGGCAAGACACGCTTGCCTTTGTACTCCTCACCAAGTTGCCGCCACTCACGCTTGATACCATCAGAACATAAATAAGTTTATCTTGGTCTCATCAGACCACAGGACATGGTTCCTATAAGCCATGTCCATAGTCTGCTTGTCTTTAGAAAACTGTTTGCAGGCTTTCTTGTGCATCATCTTTAGAAGAGGCTTCCTTCTGGCACAACAGCCATGCAGACCACTTTGATGCAGTGTGTGACGTATGGTCTGAGCACTGGCAGGCTGACCCCCCACCCCTTCAACCTCTGGCAGCTGGCAGCACTCATACATCTATTTCTCAAAGATAACCTCTGGATTTGACGCTGAGCACGTTCACTCAACTACTTTGGTCAACCATGGCGAGGCCTGTGCTGAATGGAACCTGTCCTGTTAAACCACAGTATGGTATTGGCCACCATACTGCATCTCAGTTTCAGGGTCTTGGCAATCTTCTCATAGCCTAGGTCATATTTATGTAAAGCAACAATTATTTTTTTCAGATCTTTAGAGAGTTATTTGCCATGCGGTGCCATATTGAACTTCCAGTGACCAGTATAAGAGAGTGAGAGCGATAACACCAAATTTAACACACCTGCTCCCCATTTACACCTGAGACCTTGTAACTTTAATGAGTCACATGACACTGGGGAGGGAAAATGTCTAATTGGGCCCAATTTGGACATTTTCACTTAGGGGTGTACTCACTTTTTATTGCCAGCGGTTTTGGACATTAATTGCTGTGTATTGAGTTATGTTGAGGGGACAGCAAATGTACACTGTTATACAAGCTGTACACTCACTACTTTACATTGTACTAAAGTGTAATTTCTTCAGTGTTGTCACTTGAAAAGATATAATAAAATATTTACTAAAACGTGTGGGGGTGTACTCACTTTTGTGTGATACTGTATGTTTATTTGAGCTTATTGATGTTTACAGCTGAGAATTGTTTGATATGTTAGTGGATTTGTTACTTTTTTTTCAAATCATGGTTGGGGTTAGCTGTATACATTCACACCAAAATAACTGGTAACTATTTCAAGAAATTTGAAGCTAGTTCACCAACATTTACCATACATTCACTTTTTATATTTGCAGTAAATGTGAGCATAGCACATGTGACAGCCAGCTAAAGTCTAAAATACAGTAATTAAGTATAGCAGCTGCTTGGCCGGCAAATGTGCTCTCATAGCACTAAAACTGTTTTATACCACTTTAGCAGCTGCAGGGTTAATTTAAATCTTCAATCTTTTAAACTCAATGCTACCTACCTAAGACACTAGGAATTTGGGTTATTATGTGGGTGGCATATCAGTCAACATGCCATTTACCATTGGGGAGTGCTTTGAAAGGGTCTCTAAAAAAGGGGTACCACACCCAATGGACTGTACAAGATGATAATATTCCCAGAGTCCTCGGTACCCCTTATTTCCAGGAATGATAATGAAGTTCATTGAGAATCTGGCATTTGACAGTCAAAGACTGTGGGGACCCACGTGCCATTTTTTTGTAAACTGACCAGAGTACAACTTTAACTACAATGTATCCAACAATATGGCAGATGTTCTAAAACGCCTTTCCTCATACCTTCCTGGCAAGCAAATGCAGGGAATTCTGGAGAGAGAGGGGCTCTCTTAACTAAATGCCGACCAGCCGCCGCAGTTCTACGGCAGCAGGTTGGCTCTCCTGCGCGATAGCCCGTAGCTCTACGTCACACCCGCGATCGCTCGTTACAGAGCGAGAAACGGGAGCTGTGTGTGTAAACGGTCCTGTCAGGGGAGAAATGCCTGACCGTCTGTTCAAACAATGTATGAACAGCGATCAGTCATTTCCCCTAGTGAGTCCACCCCCCTTCAGTTAGAACACAGCCAGGGAACATACTTAACCCCTTCCCCGCCCCCTAGTGTTAACCCCTTCCCTGCCAGTGGCATTTTTATAGTAATCCAATGCATTTTTATAGCACTGATCGCTAAAAAAATGCCAATGGTCCCAAAAATGTGTGAAAAGTGTCCGAAGTTGTCCGCCATAATGTCACAGTACCGAAAAAAAATGCTGATCGCCGCTATTACTAGTAAAACAAAAATATTAATAAAAATGCCATAAAACTACCCCCTATTTTGTAAACGCTATAACTTTTGCGCAAACCAATCAATAAACGCTTATTGCGATTTTTTATGAAAAATATGTAGAAGAATACGAATGGGTCTAAACTGAGGAAAAAAAATGTTTTTTTATATATTTTTGGGGGATATTTATTATGGTAAAAAGTAAAAAATATTTTTTTTTTTAAATTGTCGCTCTATTTTTGTTTATAGCGCAAAAACTAAAAACCGCAGAGGTGATTAAATACCACCAAAAGAAAGCTCTATTTGTGTGAAAAAAAGGATGCCAATTTTGTTTGGGAGCCACGTCGCATGACTGCGCAATTGTCAGTTAAAGCGACGCAATGCCGAATCGCAAAAAAGTGCTCTGGTCTTTGACCAGCAATATGGTCCGGGGCTTAAGTAGTTAAGTTCCCTGTAACATTACTGATCTACAGTACCAGTGTATATGGTAGTATTCTAAATATGGTAAACGATCTGTCATCATTTGTGCTATCATGGTAATGACACAGGGATATCCAGGAGACACCCCCAAGAATGCTTATGCACTTCAAATCATCTATTTCCTCTCACCCAGCCTTGCCAAAATCTGAACAATTGGGAAGTAGTTACTAAAGGGTATCACAATTTGCTCTGGGAATTGTCTATGTGTGACCACATTTAATCTCATCCTGTTTGTTAGGATCAGTAATACTGTGTCGGTTTCATTGTCAGCCTTCAACAGAATATTCACTCACACCTTTAAAATAAATCAGTAAAAGTAAACAGTGCCCACATAATTGCTTTAGTGGAAACCCATAAATCCCCTAAAGCAATCAGCAAATTGTTTCACTTGCTTCAATTTGATGGTTACATGAATATCTCCCTGTAAGAATAACTTGAGTCATAAAAAGAACTGTAATGGTTCCACAGGGTAGAAGATAATGAATCAATCTACAAAAGAGTAATGAGTAATAGCTAAATGATGGCTGATCTTTCAAACAAATCCAGTCTGAACTTCAAAACTGAAATTGATTCCAAACGCAGACTATAAAGTTATATTGATCTATTGCCAATTGTACTATAAAATTGATTCTAAATGCATTGCCTCTTAGCTGTCACTGATTAATTCTTTGGCAAGATTGCACTTTCAGAGTTATAGAAGTGTCTTCTATTTAAAATTGCAAATGCAATCTCGCAAACTGATTCAGATCTGTAATGGATGATAAGGCCTGAAGACAAAGCTGAGAGAATACAATTAGATGAATTTACAGTACTGCTAAAAATATGTCGTAAACAGCGAGATTACAATTTTCAGAGTTTGAAATAACTACTCTGCAACGCAATGATGAGTGTCACTATAAGGGAATGCTTAGCACACATATTTCTTTGATGTGTGACGTCATCTACATCTGTTACTTCAGAGGCTGGACAACTGAAAACTCACCTTTTACTTTTACATAAAGTTTTGGGATTGTAGTTCCCAAATCTGTCTGCTTGCTACAACCATTATGAAGCGAACAGTCTCCGTGTTACATTATCTATATCTAATTTTGCTAATTCTTAGACAAAAGAGAATGTCAAACTGCTCACGCAATTTTTGACTAGTTGAAATCAATAGCTTTCAATTTGCTAAAATTTCTGTGAAAATCAAGAGATTTCAGCAAAACTTAATATTTATTGAAATCAACAGGGGAAGGCAATATAAAGCTGTTTTTTTTTTTGTTTTTTTTTAGTCTTCGAACGGCTCTAAAGGGTTAGGTCAGTTCATTTTTATGATCCCAGACCTGTTCCAGTGCCAAAAAAATGTCTCCCCATTATTTAAATAATAAGACAGTGTTGGTTGTGTAAAAAAAAACAAAAAACTAAATATACTGATATCTATCTATCTATCTATCTATCTATCTATCTATCTATCTATCTATCTATCTATCTATCTATCTATCTATATATATATACTGTGCCACCTATAAGTGCTCATCAATGCCACCTGCCTCTTCAGCAGGGCTCTGAGCTGAAAGCTGCATTTGATCAAGGAAGCACACTTCCCCGGTGCAGATTGGCTGTCTCCTTTCCCCTCTGTGGGAGGGAAGTGGAGTGAGAGCTGTCAAGCCAGTTCTGTGCTGTATGATGCCGGATTTCGATGGACTTGTTTCATGGGAAATTCCGATCGTGTGTGAGACCCATCAGACTTTTCTCCATCGGAGTTAAAAAACTAGAACATGTTTAAATTCTTCCGATGGAAAAAATTCGGATGGGAAATTCCGATCGTCTGTGTGGAATTCCGTCGGAGAAAAATCCATGCATGCTCAGAATCAAGTTGACTCATGCTCGGAAGCATTGAAATTCATTTTTTCTCGGCTCGTCGTAGTGTTTTACGTCACCGTGTTTGGATGATCGGAATTTAGTCTGACAATGTGTATGCAAGACAGCTTGAACGGAATTTCAATGAAAAAATCTATCGGATTTTAGACCATCGGATACTCCGATCGTGTTTACACGGCATTAGAGAGATGCCCTCAGCTCAGAGCCCTGGGACTAGCAACCCTGCTGGGGCCCCCGACAGTGGTGGGATGCCAGGGACCGGTCGCAAGTGCGGCTTTTCAGACCATGTTGTTCTGCCACTGTTCCATGCTCAAAATATTAATACAAAAAAATGCTAAAGTGCTCCAGAAAATCTCATGCTGTGAAGTGTTGCAGATCCCTCTTGTGCCCTTACTCACCAGAAAAAATAGACCCCCAGCTGATGGACATGAGGTCTAACACCCTTTATGCTTGTGAGGGGGTGTTGAGTGGATCTTCTCTCTCTTCCTAGATGGCTGATGATGTAACGTGTCTAGTTGTCAAGACTGGTGCGTCACTCATAAGTCTGATCAAATAGAGGAAATGAAATCTTATAGTGTAGTATGTTGCATTTATTTATTTGACTTCTTTAGAGTAACATGTGCAGCAACTAAAGGAATGTAGAAAAATGATACATAATACGTTGCTGATAAACACTGCCTAATTAGTAATTTAAGAATTGAAATAAAAAAAAAAAACACAAAACAATGTAGTATAAAGATAAAACTGAAACAACATTGACAAATTATTTTATTTTTTATACTTTTTAAAATATAAATTATTTAACAGAAAGCTCTGTACATACCTGTATTTGTAGCGTCAATAAAAGAGTCTACTAGATCATTTCATATATTCTATTGTAGAACCACCTAACCCTCAAAGGCAAGTTGGAAGTACCACATAAACAAGGATGGCTAGCATTTTCCCACGGCTAAGTCCATGAAAGGTGGGGGACTGAGAAAAACATTGGGCACCAATCACTTTGTGTCCTTTTCAAATATTTTTCTAGTCCAGACAGGACAGCTTCTGAAGACCACTTGCAGCCTAACTCCCAGCACAGAGCTTGTACAGCTATGCCTTGCACAGGCTATGAACTAAAAATTCAGAACATTCTGCAGCACCTTCCCAGGCTGCAGCCCAGGGAAAGAGAGCGCGCACATGGTCTACTTCAAATATTTATATCCTCCCCCAGCATGAACCAGTGTAATAAACCTCCTATTGGTTGGCTAGAGAAAACCTAATTATTCATAACTCAGAATCACTGAGGCATTTCATACTATTGCTGGCATCTTAGAGAAACAACAGCAACACTGAGCTAAGAGAAAACCAGGTGGACAAGCAAACTATTAAAGGTAACTCTACTTTAACCACTTGCTTACTGGGCACATAAACCCCTTTCGTTTCCAGGCGAAATTTCAGCTTCCAGGACTGCGTCGCTTTAACTGACAATTGCGCGGTCGTGCGACGTGGCTCCCGAACAAAATTGGCGTCCTTTTTTTCCCACAAATAGAGCTTTATTTTGGTGGTATTTGATCACCTCTGCGGTTTTTATTTTTTTGCGCTATAAACAAAAAAGAGCGACAATTTAAAAAAAAAAAAATATTTTTTACTTTAATAAATATCCCAATTTTTTTTTAAAAAAACTATTTTTTTTCTCAGTTAAGGCCGAAACGTATTTTTCGACGTATTTTTGTAAAAAAAAAAAAATAATCGCAATAAGCGACTGGTTTGCGCAAAAGTTATAGTGCCTACGAAATGGGGGATAGATTTATGTTTTTTTTTTTGTTTTTTTTTACTAGTAATGACGGCGATTTGCGATTTTTTTTGGCAGGGCTGCGATATTGCGACGGACGTATCGGACACTTTTGACACAATTTTGGGACCATTCACATTTATACAGCGATCAGTGCTATAAAAATGCACTAATTACTGTATAAATGTGACTGGCAGTGAAGGGGTTAACACTAGGGGGGTGAGGAAAGGGTTAAATGTATTCCCTCATTGTGTTCTTACTGTGTGGGGGGGAGGGGGGTGACTGGGGGAGGTGACCGAGCTGTGTCTCTATGTAAAGAGACACAGCATCGGTCTCCTCTCTCCCTCACAGCACGTGGAGCTCTGTGTTTACACACAGAGCTCCACGTCCTGCTGTGTTTACCGACGATCGCGAGTGTCTGGCAGACATCGCGGGCCGCCAGGCACTCGCATCGGCTCTCGAGCGATGCGCCGGGCACGTTGTTTCCCCGCTGCGCTCCCCAGCGGCGCGCACCTTGGAACAACAACAGCAGGACGTCCATAGACGTCCACCCGGCAGTTGAGAGCCGCGCTGTGGACGTCTTTCGACCATAGCGCGGATCTCAACTGGTTAATGGAAAAAAATACAGATACAAAAATAATATAGCATATACAATTGTGACGCAAGTCATATTGTAAATGACCTTGTCTTTTCAATCTGCAGCTCTGTAATTTTCTGTAAAATGCAGTGCAATATGGCTACCTGGATGTGTTCTGTACACAGAATGCATACAGAACGCCCCCCAGAAACATAAATTTTTCTGCTTGTGTGATTGGTTCACTGATTTTATCAGAAGTCCTGCACTAACATACAAATCAGATTTTTGGCATCTCCCTGTAACAAAATTAAATTTTTGGTTATATACTCCCAATAGGATTGCCCAGAGAGGAATGTTATTTTCTCAACAAAAGTTTAAGTTACCCTTTAATCAGCTTGGGCTGACTACCACCCATTAAGGCTAAAACTGAAATCGACACCCTGTTTAAGAGCTAGGACGGACTCGGCTTCACTATTTTAACCAATCTAACCCATATGCCTATTGCATTAGTAAAAACTTTTCTTTTTTTTTTTTTCTTTTTTAAATGGCCTGGTCTCATATTAATTTTAAGGACAGCTAACCTTCACTCAATGTTACCTATTTGTCTCTGCTAGCTGGATTCATTTTCACCCATGGAATCACTAATGATTGCTACCTACCCACTGTGGTCATTTTTTCCAACTAGAGACTACATTTGTTTTTTCGGCTTCCGTTGAATGATCAATCCATTCTCAGCATCATACCCCACCCCCTTACAAAAAAAAAGGTATGGCTATATCCATACTGAAACATGGTAAATCTATATGTTTTCATAGATGTCTTTCTATATGTTCAAGTAACAAATGAGGTTGTGTGTGTAAACCTAATTCAAACTGGTTCTTCTTACCTTTCTATTTATGAAACAATTTTAGCCCTATAAAAGGCCAGGTGATTTAAAACGTTTTCTCATCTTTCGTTATATTAAGTGATTGTAGCTGCATTCCACTTTTTATTAGGCTGGAGGTTGTATTTAGAATTCTGGCATCTATACAGGGTTTATTCTTGACTACAGCATATTAAAACTTAACCTTGTCTGCTGAACTTTGCGCGTCTTTTTTTCTCCACAATACAGTGCAATTAGTCATTTTACTGTATACATATGATGTTTTGACTTTGGTTATATTTAATACCCTGTGCGAACATGAGAATATACTATACAAACATCTCTTTACATTGTCTCTTTGTTTCTCAATCACTTCTATGAAACTGGTATTGTCCTATCCCATAAGGCAGGGGTGGGCAATTATTTTTTCGATGGGGCCACATGAGAAACTAAAAATATTTTGGAGGGGCCGGGCCAAAAGGCTAAACTCAATACTGCATAAAATCAATTGTATTTCTTTATAAAAGCTGTAAATATCATTGTTGGACAACTGGTACGAGTACTTGTTATAGACATGGCACAGGAGGGGGACAGAGGCTGGGGACATGGCACAGGAGGGGGGACAGAGGCTGGGGACATGACACAGGAAGGGGTGCAGAGGCTGGGGACATGACACAGGAGGGGACAGAGGCTGGGGACATGACACAGGAGGGGGACAGAGGCTGGGGACATGACACAGGAGGGGACAGAGGCTGGGGAATGACACAGGAGGGGGACAGAGGCTGGGGACATGACACAGGAAGGGGGGACAGAGGCTGGGACATGACACAGAGGGGAACAGAGGCTGGGGACATGACACAGGAGGGGGACAGAGGCTGGGGACATGACATTGGAGGGGGACAGAGGCTGGGGACATGACACAGGAGGGGGACAGAGGCTGGGGACATGGCACAGGAGGGGGACAGACAGCTGGGACATGACACAGGAGGGGGACAAGACGCTGGGGACAGGCAGCCACTGTTTAATCAATAACAATTGATTAAAACAGTGGGCCTGCATGTGATGGCACAGTGGCTGCGTGTGATGGCACAGTGGCCTGCATGTGATGGGCACAGTGGCAACAATTGATGGCACAGTGACTGCGTGTGTTGGCACAGTGGCTGCATGTGATGGCACAGTGGCTGCGTTTGATGGGCCACAGTGGCTGCGTGTGATTGGCACAGTGGCTGCGTGTGATGGGCAGAGTGGCTGCGTGTTATTGGCACAGTGGCTGCGTGTTATTGGCACAGTGGCTGCGTGTTATTGGGCACAGTGGCTGCGTTTGATGGGCACAGTGGCTGCATTTGATTGGCACAGTGGCTGCGTGTGATTGGCACAGTGGCTGCGTGTGATTGGCACAGTGGCTGCGTGTGATTGGCACAGTGGCTGCGTTTGGGAACAGTGGCGACAATTGATTGCACAGTGGCTGCGTGTGATTGGCACAGTGGCTGCGTTTGATGGGCACAGTGGCTGCGTGTGATTGGCACAGTGGCTGCGTGTGATTGGCACAGTGGGCTGCGTGTGATTGGCACAGTGGCTGCGTTTGGGAACAGTGGCAACAATTGATTGCACAGTGGCTGCGTGTGATTGGCACAGTGGCTGCATTTTGGAACAGTGGCAACAATTGATTGCACAGTGGCTGCGTGTGATTGGCACAGTGGATGCCTTTGATGGGAACAGTGGCTGCGTGTGATTGGCACAGTGGCTGCGTGTGATGGGCACAGTGGCGACAATTTATGGTGGCACAAGTGGCTGCGGGTGTTGGCACAAGTGGCTGCACAAGTGGCTGCCCTGCCTACCATGGGCGTCTGCAGAACTTTTTTCCAGAGGGGGGCAACATTTTAAGGTCTGGTCGTGTGATCTTACCTTTGTCAGTCAACAGCGGCTACATGGGAGAAAGTGCTTGGCGATGGCTTGATAAAGCCTGATGAGCAGATGTCACCCATCGATTCCCATGTCACAGTTGTTATTGGTGCTCGCTCCTCTCCCCTGCATACGCTGCTGGATCACACAGGTGAGATAACATGACCAGATTGGAACAGTCTGAAAATAGGTTAGTCCGCATAGGTGTTAGGGGTAAGGGGGCAGGGGAAGTTTTTAAGGCTAGCGTAAGCTGGAATTCTACTTTCAATCTACCCTCCTTATTGGTGGCTTGTGGCAGTTTTAATGCAGAGCTCGACCCAAAAGGGGAAGCTCCACTTGTTTGCACCCTCCTCCCTTCCTCTGCCACATTTGGCACTTTTTGGGGAGAGAGTGTACCTGGATTTGCTGTAGCGATCTGAGCCACATGCAGAACCATGAAAAATATGCTGCGAGCGACCACAGCAAGTAAAGGTATAAATAAACATGCAATTAAGCAATCAATCCATTACAAAAAAAACTACACCTGCATGGTGCAGCATTGGCTCCAGCCCAGTGGAGATTTTAAAATCTATATGGACACAAAAGCATCTTTATGCTGTTATGCCCATATAGCTGCTTTAGTGCCCATATAGATTCTGGTGTGCTCTATATGGGTGCAACATCATCTATATTAGGCACAATAGCAGTTATATGGGCACAATGGCATAAAGATGATATTCTGTCCATATAACTCTTTGTGGCCATACAAATGCTACTGTCTCCTATTGTGCCCAGTGACACTGACCTTGCAATGCTGCCAGTGCCGGGACAAGGTTATCTGGTGACCAGGGTGAAGATGCCAAACTGTGCTAATTTTGAGTGTCTTCAGTTAGCCTAAAATACAGATTCTTGTAAAAAATTAACAGCTAACATACAGAATGCCCAAAATGATTTATACTGAGCAAGAGAGATTTTTAGACAATTGTAAACTGAACTTAAATAATTTGTAACTGATCACATGCTTGGTCAGACATGAATTTTTGCAGATGCTCACCTCCTTTGCCTTCAAAACATCTAGCCTTAAATAATGTCCATTACAGATTGTAATGAGCCTGGGAAGTAGTAGAATTGTCCTGGTCTGGGGTCTTATCAGAGTTTGCTGGATACTGATAATTAAACAGTAATCTGCAAACACTGATTACAGACAGACCAAGGCACAGAAACAAGCTGACACTAACCTAACTTGTTCTACAAATATAAGTTGGCATTTCACCTGGCAGCTTCCAAGGCTTGATTCAGGAACTTCTTAGCTGGCCTGGGTGAGTTCTGGTGACTGCTGGGCTGGACAGGGCTGCTGAGAGAACGTTATCTTCTTCTGCTCCGCCACCCTCACTGCTGCTCTGACTGATCACTCTGACTTGGACAGCAGCCAAACCTGGGGGGATCGTCCTTCTCCTGTTTGGTACGGCTGCAGCTACAGAGAATGAGGCCACTCAGTTCAGTGTGTGGGCTGTATAAGAGTTCAGAACACGGGGTAGTGTGACAGCTGGGCAAGATAAGATGCTGAAGAGCTTCTCCTGAGTGTTCTGGCATAGTGCAGCTCGCATCTGGTGCCCCCCCTCTCCTCCCCGCCGTGCCTGCAAGGACTGCTCAGGAATCTCACTGTCTGTGTGCAGACACCTTGCCCATACCAGCGGACGCCCATGCTGCCTACTGTTATCACCACGGCAGGGAACATTACAGACAGCGTTCGTTTGAACAGCTGTTTTCCCCGCTGCGCATAGACACTCCCCCTTGGACGGATCTGTCCAATCGCGAGCAAGGGGGAGTGTCTATGTGACTCCCCCCTTGCTCGCGATTGGACAGATCCGTCCAAGGGGGAGTGTCTATGCGCGGCGGGGAAAACAGCTGTTCAAACGAACGCTGTCTGTAATGTTCCCCGCCGCAGTGATTAACGTGGCAGCGGCGGCGATTTCGGCGGTGGGGGCCGGATTAAAAAGGTCCGCCGGGCCGTATACGGCCCGCGGGCCGTAGTTTGCCAGGTCTGCCATAAGGTATTGGCCATAACCATGATATGGTAGCCAATTCAACTAACAGTTGTCATTCTTAAAAATGAATATGTAATAAACATATGAGTATTTGTAGAGTGTGCCAAACACCAACCAATAGCATACATAGAAAAAACATCCAGAAAAAAAAAGGGAAAACAAGCACCTCTGTGTAGTACTAGAGATGAGGTTCAGGTTCACCACAGCCAAAGGTTAAAAAATGTTCAGGTTTAAAAAGTGTTCCAGGTTTGCAGTCCCAGGTAAAAATGGCAGTCGCCAAACTAAATTCTTTGTAACCATAGTGTACTGCCTGGTCTTTGTGCATAGGTCAGGTGTATGTAGCCAAATGTTGTGTATCTTAGGCCCCATACACACGAGAGGATTTATCCGCGGATACGGTCCAGCGGACCGTTTCCACGGATAAATCCTCTCGAGGATTTCCGCGGATTTCTATGCGATGGCATGTACACACCATCGCATTGAAATCCGCGCCGAAATCCTCTGGCGATGACGTGTCGCGCCGTCGCCGCGATGATGACGCAGCGACGTGCGCGACGCTGTCATATAAGAAATTCCACGCATGCGTCGAATCATTACGACGCATGCGGGGGATCCCTTCGGATGGATGGATCCGGTGAGTCTGTACAGACCAGCGGATCCATCCGTTGGGATGGACTCCAGCAGATGGATATGTTCTGCATGTCAGCAAATATTCGATCTGCTGGAATCCATCCCAGGGGAGATATATCCGCGGAAACAGATCCGTTGGCGTGTACACACCATAGGATCTATCCGCTGAAACCCATTTGCTGGGATTTATCTGCGGATGGATTCTATGGTGTGTACGGGGCCTTAGGGATTATGTTGGGAGGTAAGCTTTATTCATCCTTTGTTATATCTTTTTGCTGCAGCCTCTTTATTTTTTACAGATCATGACTCCTAATTGTTTCTGACTGCCATTGTTTTGTTTTCACGGGCCACATCAACACAGAAGCTTTAGTTTCCTTTGGGAAAGCAAAAGAAATTACAAGACATTACAAAGCTACTCGAATAGGCCAAAACGCATAAACACAAAGCACATTTTTTGGTAGCAATTACATTTTTAAGGCCCAATAAAAGATGCCAGTCTAAGTATACCTGAAGGCCACAACCTGATAATCGTCAGCTGCTCATTTGTGTCAGAACAGTTTGCAGAAAAATGTGCACATCTGCTAATGCCCAACGCCATAGCAGATTGGCATCACAGAGTTTGCGAATGTAAATGTGCATGTGTGCACGGACACAAACAGTCGCTAAAACAAAAGTGCAAGTGCCAAGGCGCACACATTGCCGTGACAGATTCTGGCTCCCAGTGCCACTATTTAAAGCCAGCAGCATCAGCCTCTAGTTTGCTGGATGATCTTCAACTGCTATTTGTGTTATTGATTTCCTGTTCTGTTTGTTATTGGATTTCCTGTTACTGACTCAACTTGCTATCGGAACCCTTGAAGCCCCCTTTAACAACAGGGGCCCGCAGATCCCGCCCCCCCAATGTGAATATGTAAGGGGTAATGTACCCTACTATTTCACAAAAAAAAGTGTTAAAAATGACAGGAAACAGCTTGGGACAAGTTATTAAAAATGTTAAATAAAAAAAAGATTCCAGCGATGTAATTCATTCTCGATCTCCAGCAATGTAATCCATTCTTGATCTCCAGCGATGATCTCCAGCGATCCTGCCTCCACCGGAGGCTCCTGACGAATGACACATCACCAGCCTGACAGCTCCTATATAGCTGAGGGTATGGCCAGAGAGGCAAGGGGAATCGCCAGGGATACCCACTGATGTGTACGGATTACCCTGCCCCCTCTGACACAACACAGGTTTTCGTTGCATCAGAGGGAGGCAGGGTCACTCGTAGACGTCACTGGGTAACCCCGGCGATTCCCCTTGCTTCTCTGGCCCTGCCCTCAGCTTTATAAGAGCTGTCAGGCTGGCAGCACGTCATTCCTCGTTCGTCATTCGTCGGGTGCCTCCGGTGGAGGTAGGATCGTGTGCGCCGTATCCTGGCTGGAGATCATTGCTGGAGATCATCACTGGATACAGAGAATGGATTACATCACTGGAGATCGAGAATAGATTACATCGCTGCAATCTTTTTTTTATTTTTAACAAAGGACTTGTCCCAAGCCATCTCCTGTAATTTTTAACATTTTGACACTTTTTTTTTGTAAAATGGTAGGGGTACCCCTTACCAATTCACAAGGAGGGGCCAGGATCTGGGGGTCCCCTTTGTTAAAGGGGGCTTCCAGATTCTGATAAGCCCCCTCGCCGCAGACCCCCACAACCACCGGGCAAGGGTTGTGGGGATGAGGCCCTTGTCCCCATCAATCATGTTTAGGGCATGTGGCCTGGTACGGTTCAGGAGGTGGGGCTCTCTCTCGTAACCCCTCTTTTCTGCGGCCTGCCCGGTTGCATGCTCGGATAAGGGTCTGGTATTGATTTTTGGGAGGAACCCCATGCCATTTATTTTTTATTTTAAAATCCATATCAGACCTGAAGGGCCTGGTAATGGAATTTTGGGGGGGACCCCCACGCATTTTAATTTTTCAATTACTTTTATCTGTATTGCCAGGACCAGACAATTCATTATAGTCGCGAGTAGTTTTAAATTACTTTTTTTCCTTTAGAAATTGAATTGTGTGCAGAGACTGTTATAAACAAGGGAAACATGGCATACTATACACACCCCCCAGATACGAAATTTAAAGGAATATTTCACTTTTATTGTTTAACTTTAAGCATTATTAAAATCACTGCTCCCGAAAAAACTGCCTTTTTTAAAACTTTTTTTTGTATTGTTACATGTCCCCTGGGGCAGGACCCAGGTCCCCAAACACTTTTTTTATGGCAATAACTTGCATATTAAACTTTTCAATTAGCACTGTTGAACAAATTTTTTGCCTGTTCTGCTGCGAACTGAACCGGGGGGGGATAAAAGATTGAGTGAGGTTGAAGGTAGAAATGGCGCTACATTAATTAATACATATATGTAAAAGTGCAATGTGAGTAATATGGGTAGTGATTTTACCCTTTTGGTATGAAGTTTAGTAAAGTGCACCTGTGCTTATTAGTGAAAAACCATAAATACAATAAAAAGACCAAATAAATGCAATGGTGCACGTTAATAAAAGACCTTAGTGCTAAATATAAAAGTCTTAGGTGCTGTGTATGGATTAATACTCCCCAATCCAAACGTATACATAAAATAAATGACAGAAGGAAATTAAAAATAAAAATAAATATAAAAATGAAGTGAAAAAGTGCTTTGTGCTTTGTGAACTTCTAGTTCCTTATTTCACACAGTGACCACCTCAAACTGTGCTCCAATGTGGCCCGCACTCACCGGATTTTCATCCCCTCTTGGGGTCTACAGCGTTCACAGTGTATGCCACTGTGCAGCACTCTGGCAATAATACGTCCTGCTGTGATCCTGGTGGTGCTCCTAGTAATTATCCCATATGAAGGAGAAAAAGGGTCCCAAATAGTGTAATAACATTTTAAAATGTTAAACTTTTATTATATAGTCAAATGAGTACTCACAATTTAGTGGGTTTAACAGAGCATGTCATTTACATGTAAAAACGGAAGTGTTGTAGCGTTCTGTCTGATCGCTCAACCGGTTTCGTCGACCTGACGTCATCTAGGAGCGTCCTGAACGACACAACCACCTCCCTTTTATCACAGCACTGTGTCCTGTATATCGGCGGCCATTTTTGGTGTGATCTGAGGACAGAAGCCCATCCACTCTAGTGGATGTGACCGGTGGCCATGTTTGGTGGGATAAGGGGGACCGAAGTGCATATGTTATAGCAGATGTGATACTATCACCGCCGCCATTTTGCCTTGGTCGTAGAAGACTGTAGCCTGATTTCCCTTATTCTTAGGTTGTATTTCCCCACAGGACGCAATGTGTTTATTATTGTCTCTGGACTTGCTACCTTCTCCTGCCCTTGACCCTCGGCTTGCACTCCGGACCCGCTTCCAGTCTTGCCCCAGAAACTTGCTCTGTGTACCTGAAGCTGTCTTGCTGCCTGATCTACGTACCACCGGCCCAGTCTTCTGTCCAGCACCTGCTATCAAGTCCAACTAACTTGCTGGTACCGGTGCCTCCTCGCGCCTTCCTCCCCTGTCTCAACTCCAGGGGGTGGAGTGCTCTGGGTCGTAAGTACGTACCTGACAGTACAAACCAGCCAGATGTCTGAGGCTGACAGGGCATGCTCACCTTTCAAGACCCTCTGCCAGCAGGTCTCTGCTCTTACCGAAGCTGTACAAAAAACTACAAGAAGGATATATGCAGATTGACGGCCGTATCCAGCAATTAGCCGGTTCTCCTGGGCCCTCACCTCCACCTGTGGCACCACCCACTGGGGCTTCGACATCTCAGACTTCCTCAAGCCCGGCCATGGTGGTGACTCACCCTGAACCTCGGGTTCCCACTCCTGAGCGATTCGCAGGCGATCGCAGGAAGTATCGAGCCTTTAAGAATGCTTGCTTACTGTACCTAGCCCTC
Source organism: Rana temporaria (assembly GCF_905171775.1). Lineage (NCBI taxonomy): Eukaryota > Metazoa > Chordata > Amphibia > Anura > Ranidae > Rana > Rana temporaria. Next base: position 162,352,125 of record NC_053494.1, on the reverse strand, counting down.
CAACCCAGAACCTTCTGTTCAGAAGCCGTGAAGGTGGGGTTTGTGATATCCCTTCTGGCAGAGGAGCCACAAGCATGGGCCCACTGCTTAATGGAGCAAAGAAATCCGATACTGGACACTATAGATACTTTCTTCGAGCATATGGCAAAATTGTACGACGATCCTCAGCGCACAGCCACGGCCGAAGCCACCCTCCATAATCTTATCCAAGGGAGGAGACCTGTTGAGGATTACACTGCCGAGTTCCGAAAGTGGTCAGCTGACACGGGTTGGAATGAAGCAGCTTTGAAATACCAGTTCCGCCAGGGACTCTTGGAAGCCCTTAAGGATGAGTTGGCGAGGACTGACACTCCCGCCTCCCTGGAAGACTTGATTCAGTCCGCTACCCAGTTAGACAGGCGCCTATGGCAGCGGCGCTCCGAGCGTTTTCAAGCTGCTCGCCCCAACTGGATACCTCTGAGGCCAACCCCAGCACCACTGCCTCCCTCGGCTCCTCCAACCACCTCCTTTCCTGATCCTGAGCCTATGCAGCTTTGGTCTGGTCCGAGCTCCTGCTTACCTTCGAGGAAAGACAACGTAGGCGCCAAGCCAACCTGTGGCCTCTATTTCGGAGCTTGGCCACTTCCTCCGCAATTTCCCAGTGAGACCCAATAAGTCAAAGCCTCAACCTGCACTCCATTACCATTACACACTTATGTTGTCCTTTTTATTCCCCTACAGTTACCGGAAGGGGCAACCCGCTTACCGACCATTGTTGATTCAGGAGCTTGCAGCTGCTTCCTGGATTCCACCTTGGCTCAGAAGCTGCATGTTCCTCTTTGTATCAAGGACCACCATTTACAAATCCATTTAGCAGATGGTTCTCTCTCCCGTTCTGGACGAATCACACAGGAGACTGAAACCATCTGTGCCACTACCGACTCCGGACACCAGGAGTTCCTACGATTAGACCTTATTCCATCTCCTCTGTTTCCCATCATTTTGGGCCTTCCCTGGCTACAGGCACACCAACCCTGCATAAATTGGCTCAAGAAGGAGGTTAGCTTCACGTCTTCCTATCGTTCTCAACATTGTTTCACGTCTACAGTTGCCACTTGCTCCACTATAAATACCCCACCGGAAAACCTTCAACATGTCCCCTCCGTTTACCTGGAGTTCAAGGATGTTTTTGACAAACAGCAGGCTGACCGTCTTCCACCTCACCGGCGGTATGACTGCCCCATTGACCTTCTACCCGGTTCCGAGGTCCCCTTCGGACGCATTTTTCCGTTGTCTGAAACCAAATTAAAGGCCTTCAAGGCATATATTGATGAAAATCATGAAAAACACTTTATTCGCCCGTCTTCCTCCCCAGCCAGAGTGGGAATCTTTTTTGCTGAAAAGAAAGATGGCTCTCTAAGACCTTGTATCGATTCTCGAGAACTCAATAAAATAACTGTCAAAAACAGGTACCTGTTGCCTCTCATCCAGGAAATATTCCAGCGTTTTTGATCAGCCCAAATTTTCTCCAAGCTGGACCTTCGAGGCACCTACAACCTTATTCGGATCAGGGCTGGAGATGAGTGGAAGACTGCCTTCAGGTCTAGGTTTGAGCATTACGAATATCTCGTAATGCCTTTCGGACTTTGTAATGTTCCTGCCACCTTTCAGCATCTGGTCAATGACATCTTCCGCAAACATCTGGATGACTTCTTAGTCGTGTATCTAGACGATATTCAAATTTTCTCAGCCTCAATTGAACTGCACCAGTACCATGTCAAGAAGGTTCTCACCAAACTCAGAGATCTCAAACTGTACCTAAAAGCTGAATGAAAAGTGTGAATTTGAGAAAACTTCCGTGCAATTTCTGGGGTTTATTATCTCCACTAGGGATGAGCTCTGCGTTCGATTCAAACGTATGTTCGACTCGAACATCGGTCGTTCGATCGTTCGTCGAAACTCGAACAAAACGGGTCGTTCGCGCCAAATTCGAGTGACGCAAAACGTCCCATAATTCACTGGGGCGTTGAGCGCTGATGATTGGCCAAGCATGCTGTATGTCCCGCATGCTTGGCCAATCACAGCGCTCAAAAAACGAAGAGCCATAATTGGCCAAAGCCAGGGTGGCTTTGGCCAATTATGGCTCAGGGGGATTAGTACACGCCCCCCACTATAAAAGGCAGCCTGCACGGCTGCCTAGTGTAGTGTGTTGGCGGTTCTAGAGAAGATCAGTCAGTCAGACAGAGAGAGATAGAGAGATAGAGACACAGTGTCTTAACTAGATAGATAGATAGATAGATAGAAAGATAGATAGAGTAGGAAGTGTAGTCAGTATAGTTAAAAGTACAGTTTGTAGAGAATATATTCACATCCTTAGGCGTTGTCAATATATTTATAAACTGTACAGCTCAGCTAGTTTATCTATCAGGCAGGAGATTGTTCTACATGCAGCGCTCTAACGTGTTGTATTGCCTGCATTAGGGATTTACTTTAAATATAATTATTCTGTGTTATTTAACGTGTGCTAGTTAATTGCACACACAGACGCATTACCTGTTACTGCACGTGTGCAATTTATTTGCACAGAAGCGCAGTCGCTGTTAATGCAACTGGGCTATTGAATTGCACAGAAACGCAGTCGCTATTACTGCGTGCGTGCTGTTTAATAGCAACTAAAGGCAGTTGGTGTCACTGCGTGCGTGCTGTTAAATCGCATTTGACCGCAGTCGCTATTACTGCGTGCGTGCTGTTTAATAGCAACTAAAGGCAGTTGGTGTCACTGCGTGCGTGCTGTTAAATCGCATTTGACCGCAGTCGCTATTACTGCGTGCGTGCTGTTTAATAGCAACTAAAGGCAGTTGGTGTCACTGCGTGCGTGCTGTTAAATCGCATTTGACCGCAGTCGCTATTACTGCGTGCGTGCTGTTTAATAGCAACTAAAGGCAGTTGGTGTCACTGCGTGCGTGCTGTTAAATCGCATTTGACCGCAGTCGCTATTACTGCGTGCGTGCTGTTTAATAGCAACTAAAGGCAGTTGGTGTCACTGCGTGCGTGCTGTTAAATCGCATTTGACCGCAGTCGCTATTACTGGCGTGCGTGCTGTTTAATAGCAACTAAAGGCATTGGTGTCACTGCGTGCGGCTGTTAAATCGCATTGAACCGCAGTCCGCTATTACTGCTGCGTGCTGTTTAATAGCAACTAAAGGCAGTTGGTGTCACTGCGTGCGTGCTGGTAAATCGCATTTGACCGCAGTCGCTATTACTGCGTGCGTGCTGTTTTAATAGCAACTAAAGGCAGCTGGTGTCACTGCGTGCGTGCTGTTAAAATCGCATTTGACCGCAGTCGCTATTACTGCGTGCGTGCTGTTTAATAGCAACTAAAGGCAGTTGGTGTCACAGCGTGCTGTTAAATCGCATTTGACCGCAGTCGCTATTACTGCGTGCGGCTGTTTAATAGCAACTAAAGGCAGTTGTGTCACTGCGTGCGTGCTGTTAAATCGCATTGACCGCAGTCGCTATTACTGCGTGCGTGCTGTTTAATAGCAACTAAAGCAGTTGGTGTCACTGCGTGCGTGCTGTTAAATCGCATTTGACCGCAGTTCGCTATTACTGCGTGCGTGCTGTTTAATAGCAACTAAAGGCAGTTGGTGTCACTGCGTGCGTGCTGTTAAATCGCATTTGACCGCAGTCGCTATTACTGCGTGCGTGCTGTTTAATAGCAAGACTAAAGGCAGTTGGGTGCACTGCGTGCGGTGCTGTTAAATCGCATTTGACCGCAGTCGCTATTACTGCGTGCGTGCTGTTTAATAGCAACTAAAGGCAGTTGGTGTCACTGCGTGCGTGCTGTTAAATCGCATTTGACCGCAGTCGTTATTTACTGCGTGCGTGCTGTTTAATAGCAACTAAAGGCAGTTGGTGTCACTGCGTGCGTGCTGTTAAATCGCATTTGACCGCAGTCGCTATTACTGCGTGCGTGCTGTTTAATAGCAACTAAAGGCAGTTGGTGTCACTGCTGCTATTTTGTTACTTTACACTTGAGCAAGTCGCTCTTACTGTGTGGTTGGCTGTTTAATTACCATCTGAAAGCAGTTGGTGTGACAGCGACTATTTTGTTACTTAACACTTGAACCAAGTCGCTCTTACTGTGTGATTGCTGTTTAATACCATCTGAACGCAGTCGGTGTGACAGCGACTACTTTGTTACTTTACACTTGAGCCCAAGTCGCTCTTACTGTGTGGTTGCTGTTTAATACCATCTGAACGCAGTTGGTGTGACAGCGACTATTTAGTTACTTCACACTTGAGCCAAGTCGCTCTTACTGTGTGGTTGCTGTTTAATCCATCTGAACGCAGTCGTGTGACAGCGACTATTTTGTTACTTTACACTTGAGCCAAGTCGCTCTTACTGTGTGGTTGCTGTTTAATATACCATCTGAACGCAGTCGGTGTGACAGCGACTATTTTGTTACTTTACACTTGAGCAAGTCGCTCTTACTGTGTGGTTGCTGTTTAATACCATCTGAACGCAGTTGGTGTGACAGCGATCTATTTGTTACTTTACACTTGAACCAAGTCGCTCTTACTGTGTGATTGCTTGTTTAATACCATCTGAACGCAGTCGGTGTGACAGCGACTGACTTTTGTTACTTTACACTTCAGACCAAGTCGCTCTTACTGTGTGGTTGCTGTTTAATACCATCTGAACGCAGTTGGTGTGACAGCGACTATTTTGTTACTTTACACTTGAGCCAAGTCGCTCTTACTGTGTGGTTGCTGTTTAATACATCTGAACGCAGTCGGTGTGACAGCGACTATTTTGTTACTTCACACTTGAGCCAAGTCGCTCTTACTGTGTGGTTGCTGTTTAATACCATCTGAAAGCAGTTGGTGTGACAGCGACTATTTTGTTACTTTACACTTGAACCAAGGTCGCTCTTACTGTGTGATTGCTGTTTAATACCATCTGAACGCAGTCGGTGTGACAGCGACTATTTTGTTACTTTACACTTGAGCCAAGTCGCTCTTACTGTGTGGTTGCTGTTTAATACCATCTGAACGCAGTTGGTGTGACAGCGACTATTTTGTTACATAACACCTGAACGCATAACTATGGCTGGAAGGACAAAGAGAGGCAGAGAGTCACGAGGGCAAGCAGGCTCTGCATCTAGAGGTAACGCTGGTGATGGATGTGGTGCATCCTCTTCAGCACGTGGCCGTGGCCGCTCGTCCTTCTTTTCGGGAGCTGGGCCGTGTTGAGCCTCAACATGCTGAGAAATTAGTTGAGTGGATGACCAAGCCGTCCCTCATCCTCCTCATCCTCTCTCACACAGACTGATTATAGTTTGTCTGGCAAAGCAGCTGCCAAGGCGTCCTCTACCCTCTGCACAATGGGATCACACAATCCTTCCCTAGTCCCACCGTGTCCTCCTGAGGAGTCCCCCGAACTGTTTCAACACAGTGTTGGTACATGCTAGCTGAAGATGCACAGCGTTTTGAAGACTCCGATGACGGAACACTGATAGAGGAAGGCATTGATGTGAGCCCAGGGAGAGGGGGTGGCCGAGAGGGACAACAACTGGGAGTGATGTTCCCCAGCTGGAGCATACTGCCAGGTTGTCGCCAGTGATGATGAGGAGGGAGGGGATGATGAGGTCATTGACTCTACCTGGGTGCCTGGTAGGAGAGAGGAGGAGGAGGAAGAGGACGAGGCACAGGCACATCTTCAAAGAGGCAGGGAAGCCCTCCAGGGTCAGCTTAAGGGCAGTACACCAACTGCATTACGTGGCGCTGCTGTGTCTCAACGGTACAGCAAAAGTTCTTTGGTGTGGGCCTTTTTTGAAACCTGTCCATCAGATGCTACCTTTGCTGTTTGCAACATATGTCTCAAGCGTATCTCGCGTGGCCAAAACATCACCCGCTTGGGCACCACATGCTTGTCCAGACATATGTCGACCTGCCATGCAGCTCGTTGGCAGGCATACCAGAAAGACCACACCAAAGACCAAAGCGGTCCTCCCCTTGCCCTTCTGTGACCTCAAACCCCACTAGACCCTAGTCTCTCTGCAGCCTGCACCGAAGGTGTAGAAATAGGTGTGTCACAACGTAGTAGTGGTAGTACATCCGGCCAATCTACTGATATTACCAGACAAATTTCCCTGCCCCAGCTGCTGCAGCGCCGAAAGAAGTACGCTCCCAGCCATCCACATGCCCAGCGGTTGAATGCTAGCTTAGCAAAATTGCTAGCACTTCAACTGCTACCTTTTCAGTTGGTAGATTCTGCCCCTTCCGTGAGTTTGTGGAATGTGCAGTACCTCAGTGGCAAGTACCCCAAACGCCACTTTTTTTCACGGAAGGCGATTCGGCTCTCTACCGGCATGTGGAAGGCAATGTCCATACCTCGCTGGACAGGGCGGTCAGTGGTAAGGTGCATCTTACCGCTGACTCATGGTTCCAGGCAGGCATGGACAGGGACGTTACCTGTCTTTTTACGGCCCATTGGGTGACTCTGCTGGCAGCTGGGAAGGACGCAGGTCAAGGCATAGTAGTTTTGGAGTTGTTCCACCACCACGCCTCCAAAACACTACAACTGCTTGTGACACACCTCTCTCCTCCACCCCCTCCTCTTCTTCTTCCTCTGTGGCCTCTTCCTGTGGTGATGTTGGCTCAGAACCAGCCGTGCTCCGTAGGCGACGACGGGCTACGCAGGAATGCAGGCCAAGAGATGCCATGCGGTCCTAGAGCTGGTGTGCTTGGGAGACAGGAGCCACACTGGGGAAGAGGTTCTTTCAGCTCTGCAGGGGCAGGCTCAGAGGTGGTTGACGCCACGCCAGCTGAAGCCTGGAATGGTGGTCAGCGATAATGGCACCAACCTCCTCTCTGCCCTGCGACGTGGAAAACTCACCCATGTGCCCTGTTTTGCGCATGTTCTCAATTTGGTGGTGCAGCGGTTCTTGGGCAGGTACCCTGGCTTACAGGATGTCCTGAGGCAGGCCAGGAAAGTCTGTGTGCATTTCCGGAGGTCATATAATGCCACTGCTCGGCTGACAGACCTCCAGAGGGAATACAACCTGCCCAAGAACCGCCTAATCTGTGACATGCCCACCAGATGGAACTCTACGTTGGCCATGCTGCAGCGGCTTCACACGCAGCAGAGGGCCATCAATGAGTACCTGTGCCAATATGGCAGCAGAACTGGCTCAGGGGAGCTTGGTTTTTTTTCACCACGCCAGTGGGGCCTTGATCAGGGATGCATGCACTGTCCTGTCACCATTTGAGGAGGCCACGAGGATGGTGAGCAGTGACAGTGCATGCATCAGTGAGACTGTCCCGCTTATTCACATGTTGGAGCACACCCTACGTGGAATAATGGACAGGGCCCTTGAGGCAGAACAGAGGGAGGAAGAGGAGGACTTCCTTACCTCTCAAGGCCCCCTTTATCCAGACACTGTTCCTGCTTGCCCACCTGGAACACAGGAGAAGGAGGAGGAGGATGAGGAAGAGGAGGAGGAGGAGGATTGTATCAGCAGCATGGAGGTGGAGCCTAGCACTCAGCATCAACAGCAGCAGTCTTCAAGGGATCATTTACAGTCCCAAGGAACATGTGGACTTTTACGTGGCTGGGATGAGGTGGCTGAGGATCCTGTCGTCCTCAGTGACCCAGAGGACTGTGCCCCGAATGCCTCTGCAAACCTACGCTGCATGGCCTCCCTGATTCTGCAAAGCCTGCGTAAGGATCCTCGTGTACGTGCTATCAAGGAGAGGGATCATTACTGGCTGGCAACTCTCCTTGATCCACGTTACAAGAGTAAGGTAACGGATCTTATGTTGCCATCGCAGAGGGAGCAGAAGATGAAACTACTGCGGGAGGCCTTGCAGAAGGGTCTGTGCAATGCGTTCCCAGAACCGGGGGGGGATTACCAAAACCTGGCCCTGGACAACGTCTTGCTGAGGCTTCGGTGAGTCAGAGAAGGAGCGGGTGGAGAAGGTGGCCGTCTGACCGATGCGTTCAGACAATTTTTTAGTCCGCAGCCCCAAGGTCTGACCGGTTCCAGCAACCATCGCCAGCGGTCTGGTTTACATGGTCCGGGAATACCTAGCGGCAAGATCCGACTTGGACACCTTCCCCACGGAAAATCCTCTGGCTTACTGGGTCTTGAGGATGGATCACTGGCCAGAGCTTGCACAGTACGCAATTGAGCTACTGGCTTGCCCTGCATCCAGTGTTCTTTCAGAACGTACATTCAGTGCTGCTGGAGGCTTTGTGACCGATCACAGGGTACGCCTCTCCACCAACTCTGTTGATCGACTGACCTTCATCAAAATGAATCAGGCTTGGATCACACCGGCTACCAAGCACCTGATGCTGATGTTACTGAATAAGAATTTTGTGTTGAAATATCAGATCCCTTTGAGACTGCTGATGCTGAGTGACTGTCCTGTTGTGCTGCTGATGGAATATCCTTCTCCTCCTCACTTTTCATGCTGTTAGCTAGTAAGAAATTTTGTTTTTCTGTGCTCCGCCACCAGTGCCTAAGGCCTAATTTTTCTGCCCCTGTTTAACAGGGCGCCTAATAAAAATTTTGATGCAATACTTTGCACGTGGCCTAAGGCCTAATTTTTGTGCCCCTGTGTAACAGGGGCGTCTAATAACAATTTTTGATGCAATACTTTGCACGTGGCCTAAGGCCTTATTTTTGTGCCCCTGTGTAACAGGGGCGCCTAATAACAATTTTTGATGCAATACTTTGCACGTGGCTCCTTGTTGCGCTCCAATTACAGATATTGGGAGGGGTTGCAGTGTTATGTTGCGCCTAATAACAATTTTGGATGCAATACTTTGCACGTGGCCTAAGGCCTAATTTTTCTGCCCTGTGTAACAGGGGTGTCTAATAACAATTTTTGATGCAATACTTTGCACGTGGCTCCTTGTTGCGCTCCAATTACAGATATTGGGAGGGGTTGCAGTGTTATGTTGCGCCTAATAACAATTTTGGATGCAATACTTTGCACGTGGCCTAAGGCCTAAGGCCTAATTTTTCTGCCCCTGTGTAACAGGGGTGTCTAATAACAATTTTTGATGCAATACTTTGCATGTGGCCTAAGGCCTAAGGCACAATTTTTGTGCCCCTGTGTAACAGGGGCGCCTAATAACAATTTTTGATGCAATACTTTGCACGTGGCTCCTTGTTGCGCTCCAATTACAGATATTGGGAGGGGTTGCAGTGTTATGTTGCGCCTACGGACACATTTTTATGCCCCTGTGTAACAGGGGCACCTAATAACAATTTTTGATGCAATACTTTGCACGTGGCTCCTTGTTGCGCTCCAATTACAGATATTGGGAGGGGTTGCAGTGTTATGTTGCGCCTATGGACACATTTTTATGCCCCTGTGTAACAGGGGCACCTAATAACAATTTTTGATGCAATACTTTGCACGTGGCTCCTTGTTGCGCTCCAATTACAGATATTGGGAGGGGTTGCAGTGTTATGTTGCGCCTATGGACACATTTTTATGCCCCTGTGTAACAGGGGCACCTAATGACAATTTTTGATGCAATACTTTGCACGTGGCTCCTTGTTGCGCTCCAATTACAGATATTGGGAGGGGTTGCAGTGTTATGTTGCGCCTACGGACACATTTTTATGCCCCTGTGTAACAAGGGCGCCTAATAACAATTTTTGATGCAATACTTTGCACGTGGCTCCTTGTTGCGCTCCAATTACAGATATTGGGAGGGGTTGCAGTGTTATGTTGCGCCTACGGACACATTTTTATGCCCCTGTGTAACAAGGGCGCCTAATAACAATTTTTGATGCAATACTTTGCACGTGGCTCTTTGTTGCGCTACAATTACAGTATGTTTGAGGGGGTGCCCTTTTTTCTACAATTTTGCTTTCCCAAAAAGATAATGCCACCCCCCCACCACCCCTAAAATAATCGAGATATTGTTCCCACACAGCACGTGCGCAACCAGTATTAAATTACTTTGTTCTTATAATAATTTAATTGTTGTGCAGGGACATTTCTAAACATGTGCCACTACTAGAGACACACAGCAGGTGTGATATTTGAAGGAATTTTTCATTTTTTTTTTTTCACTTTAAACATCATTAAAATCGCTGCTCCGCAAAAACGTCCGTTTTTAAAATATTTTTTTCGATTGATACATGTTCCCTGGGGCAAGACCCGGGTTCTGAAAGACGTTTACCAACATTAAATTGAATATTGGTCTTTAAAATGATCGTTTTTGAATTCGAACGTTCGAGTCCCATAGACTTCAATGGGGTTCTAAATGTTCGCGCGAACCCGCGGTCTGTTCGAACGTTCTGATGCGAACCGAACCCGGGTATGTTCGGCTCATCCCTAATCTCCACCAGTGGGGTTGCCATGGATCCACAGAAGGTCAGGGCTATTCAAGAGTGGCCAGCTCCGGTAGACAAAAAAGGTGTGCAACAGTTCATTGACTTTGCCAAATTTTACAGAAGATTTATTATCGGCTTCTCTTCCATCGTAGCTCCCATCACTAAGCTTACTCGTCAGGGTAACCGCTTCCAGTGGCCACAAGAGGCCCAGGAAGCTTTCGAGAAGCTCAAGCCTGTCTTCTCCTCTGCACCTGTTCTGCGACATCCAGACCCGACATTATCCTTTACCCTAGAGGTAGACGCCTCCGAGACCGCCACTGGGGCCATCCTATCGCAGAGACAAGGGTTAAAGTCCCTACTACATCCAGTGGCCTATGCTTCCCGGAAGCTGAGTCCCCTGGAGAAGAATTATGATGTTGGGGACAGGGAGCTACTCGCCATCAAATTTGCTCTGGAAGAGTGGAGATACCTACTAGAGGGGGCAGTCCATCCCATTATGATATTTACCGACCATAAAAACCTTGAGTATCTACAATCAGCGAAACGTTTAAAACCCAGGCAGGCCCGTTGGGCTCTTTTTTTTACACGATTCAATTTTCACATCTCCTACAGACCTGGCTCTAAAAATGGGAAGGCGGACGCTCTCTCTAGGATGTTCCCCGAAACCTCCTGTTCATCAGAACCCAGTACCATCCTGTCCTTCTGGAATTTTCTTCTGGTCTCCCAGGCTGACTTGCTAACCTCTCTTAAGGCAATGTCCAGACAATGTCCCGATCATGAAGTCTCTTCGTTGGAAAGGTGTGATGACTTACTTTGGTCTTGAGGCAACATTTTTGTTCCAACAGAAACCAGACAGTTGGTTTTGAGCACCTTTCACGACCATAAACTAGCAGGTCACGTTGGGGCACGGAAAACTACCGAGTTGGTCTCTCGTTCCTTCTGGTGGCCAAGGTGGAGACAGGATTGCAAGGCTTACGTCACATCATGTACCTGTTGTCAACGTAATAAGGGACCTAATACCAAGACCTGGGGGTTACTCAAACCTTTACCCATTCTGGAGCGCCCGTGGGTGGAAGTTTCCATGGACTTTATTGAAAGATTTACCTCCATCTGGGGGCTTCACCACTACTCCCTCTGCTGCAGAAACAGCCAGAACCTTCTTCAAAGAGATTGTCAGGCTCCACGGGGTACCTAAGAGCATCGTTTCAGACAGGGGTGTTCAATTCACATCCAAATTCTGGAAGGAACTTTGTAAATCCTTGGAAATTAGGATCTGCCTCTCTTCTGCGTACCAACCTCAGAGCAACGGTCAGACAGAGAGGACGAATCAGACGTTGGAGCAATATCTCCGGTGTTCTGTTCAGTCTCCCAGGATGATTGGTCGTCTTTGTTACCTTCCGCTGAATTTGCCTACAACAATTCTGTTCACTCTACCACAAATCAAACCCCCTTCTGGTCCAACTTTGGCTTTCATCCATCCTTCCTTCCAGACTCTTTCCCAGAGATATCTGTTCCAGCCGTCCAGGAGCACGTAACCTCTATCCAGTCTAATTTTCTGAAGCTTCAAGAGGTGATGCAACAGGCCCAGGAGGACTACAAAAAGTTCTATGATAGGGGGAAGAAGGAGTGCCCGGCCTTTGAAGTTGGGGAGGAGGTCTGGTTGTCTGCCATCAACCTGAAACTACCGGTTCCCTCTCGGAAACTTGGCCCAAGGTTCATTGGCCCTTTTAGGATCGAGTGGAAAATCAACGCCGTGGCCTTAGAACTAGCCTTAACTAACTCCTACAGGATCCACCCGGTTTTCCACGCCTCCCTCCTTAAACCTGTTGTCCCCGACTCCTTCCTCGGAAGAGAAGAACTTCCACCTCCACCAGTGGAGATCGAGGGGGAAAAGGAGTTTGAAGTGGAATCCATTGTGAGCTGTAGAAAGAGGGGAAGGCAACTCCAGTATTTGATCAAGTGGAAGGGGTACCCTCCAGAGGATAACCTTCAAGGAACCTACATGCCCCACGGCTAATTCGTGCCTTCCACCAGGAACATCCAGAATTGATGGCCAGCTTGGGCGTCCGGAGTCCGCCCCTTGGGGGGGCACTGTCAGGGAACCAGCTCTGCCAGTCACCGAATGGTGCACATGCGCAGTGGAACAGCGCTCCGGCGCATGCACGGTCCGGCGGCATGGCGCGTGCACGGGCGCTCACCTCCCCAGAACCAATCAGAGGCCTGACCGGCCTATTTAAACCAGCCCCTGTCTCATGACAGGTTGCTGGTTTGTTGTCAGCTCCTGCCTGAACTCTCTGTTGCTGTACCTGCCTTGTTTGACCCGGATTTCCTTACGACTCTACTCTCTCTCCTGAACCTGACCTCTGGCTTACGTCCCTGGATTTGCTGTTGTCTGCAACCCCTGATCTCTGGCCTGTGTCTCTGGACTTGCTACCTTCTCCTGCCCTTGACCCTCGGCTTGCACCCCAGACCCGCTTCCAGTCTTGCCCCAGAAACTTGCTCTGTGTACCTGAAGCTGTCTTGCTGCCTGATCTACTACCTGCCTTCAGCAAAGTACCACCGGCCCAGTCTTCTGTCTAGCACCTGCTATCAAATCCAACTACCTCACTGGAACTGGTGCCTCCTCGCGCCTTCCTCCCCTGTCTCAACTCCAGGGGGCGGAATGCACAGGGTCGCAAAGGTGAGCCGCCCTCAGCATCTTGGTCTCGGTAAATACGTACCTGACAACGCATTATTGCCAGAGTGCTGCACAGTGGCATACACTGTGAACGCTGTAGACCCCAAGAGGGGGTGAAAATCCAGTGAGTGCGGGCCACATTGTAGCACAGTTTGAGGTGGTCACTGTGTGAAATAAGGAACTAGAATTTCACAAAGCACGAAGCACTGTTTCACTTTATTTTTATTTTTATTTCAGTCACTGACTGTTATGTCGTCGGTAATCATGTGGTTCGGTCACTGACTGTTGAGTGGTGCTTAAAGTCAGGTCTGGCCACTGTTAAGATTAGCGGAGGGGATCCTACCACTATAAAAAAATGCAGCAAAGAAGTTCCTATTTAGCACCTCCTCAAAGTGACCTATTTTGGTCTCCCTCTTGGATGTTGGCAGTAGATTAGCCATTTTATCCTTTTATTGAAAATCTAATAGGGTGGCCAACCAATAGTGTTCTCTCAAGTGACCCAGATCTCAGGGTCCTTGCTCGGGTATTTGGCACATTCAACAGTCCAAGCTTAGGATTAGGGATGAGCTTTGTATTCAAGTCAAACTCATGTTCGACTCGAACATCGTATGTTCGATCGTTCGTCGAAATACGAACAAAACGGGTCGTTGGCGCCAAATTCGAGTTACGTTTCACAGACCATAATTCACTGCGGCATCGCTGGCTGATGATTGGCCAAGCATGCACTATGACCCGCATGCTTGGCCAATCACAGCTTGCAAAAAACGGAGAGCCCTAATTGGCCAAAGCCAGGGTGGCTTTGGCCAACTATGGCTCAGGGGGTTTAGTACACGCCCCACACTATAAAAGGCCGCCTGCAGGTCGGCCTTGTGTAGTGTGTTGCGGTGGTTAAGAGAGGACAGAGAGAGTGTCATTTTATGCAGGTAGATAGAGCAGGCAGGCAGGCAGGCTAGTCAGTTAATGTTACAGTGTGTAAAGGATATATATACATCCCAGGTGTTGTACATATATTTATACACTGTATAGTTTAGCTAGATAAGTTCTTCCTAATTTACTGGCAGGCAGGTGATTGTGCTAGCTGCAGTATTCTTATGTGGTTTATTGCCTGAGTCCTCTGTAGTTTGCACCTAAAGCTACTTGGTGTGTACTGGCCGTGTGCTCTGTAGTTTGCACCTAAAGCTACTTGGTGTGTACTGGCCGTGTGCTCTGTAGTTTGCACCTGAAGATTCAGGAGCAGTGATTTTAATGATGCTTAACCACTTAACCACCAGCCGCCGTCCAAAAACGGCGGCAAGGTGGTTGCTTAACTGGGGGTCGCCGTTCTGAAACGGCGCCCACCAGAAGCAGTGATGCGCGCCGCCTCGGGCGCGCACACAGAAAATTCTGTGCGCGCCGGGTCTATGAGACCCGGCGCTACACAGATCTCGGTAACTGACCGACAACAGCGGTCTTTTACCATGTGATCGCGCCGTCCAATGACGGCGCGATCACAGGTAAACAAACCGGCGTCATTTGATGACGCCGGTTCCTCCCTCCTCTCGCTGTACCGATCGGTACAGTGTGAGAGGAGAGCGCGGATGGCAGCAGCAGTGTGGGATGGATCTGTGACTATTGCAGTCACAGATCCATCCTTCCCTGCTCAGCCATCCCTGCATTAACCCCTGCAATACTCTGCCTTCCCTAAAAAAAATAAAAAATGAAAAATTCCTTTAAATATTGTACCCGCTGGGTGTCTATAGTATGCCTGTGAAAACATCTTTGAGAACCCTGGTCTTGCCCGAGGGAACATGTATCAATGGAAAAAAAGTTTTTAAAACTTTTTTTCCATTGATACATGTTCCCTGGGCTATGGTGGAATTAGCAAAAGAGGAAGAAGAGGAAAAAGAGGGTGCATTAGCAGCAGTTGCAGACAACTGGCTGTTCTGTACCTGGGAGGAGAAAGAAGATGAAGGTTTTGTCAGCTACTCAACTACCTTCTGGGCATGTAGTGGCTATATACTGTAGCATGGTCGCTCTGATATAGAAAAGGCTGGTGTGCAGATGTCCTGCCTCTAGATGGTGTGGCCTGCAGAATTTTTGCCACTCACTTTAGGCCTGCCTGACATTTTTATTTTTTTTAGAGATTGCTTAAATTTAATGCAGCTTTGGCAATAGTATGCAGTTATGCAATAGTATGCAAAGTATGCAGTGACATGGTGCAAGGAAAGGGCAGATTTGTTTGTGTCAGCAATAAGTGTATGCTCTCCAAACCAAAATTAAATGATAGGCCTTAACAAAAAAATATATATATATATACCTAACCCCAAAAAATTAAACCCCTGAAATGCTAAACCCCAACCCATTTTTTTAATCTAGCAAAACAAAAAAAGATGAATACATATGAAATAGAAGGAAAAAATGCAATAAAGAAAAACACTACAAATTGGACCTAGCAGCTAAAAAGCAACTACAATTGTTGTTGACACACTCAAAAAGGTAGTCCTAAAAAGAACAGTTTGGTCTCCAAACTGTTGTGCCACTGGCCAGTTTGCACAAAGTTGCAGACTTTAGCTTAATTTCTTCTAAGGCCTCGTACACACGACCGAACATGTCTGCTGAAACTGGTCCGCGGACCAGTTTTCGCGGACATGTTCGGTCGTGTGTAGGGCCGACCGGACCGGATTCCCGGCCTAGCGGACAGGTTTCCAGCGGACCAATGTTTCTTAGCATGCTGAGAAACATGTCCGCTGGAACCATGTCCGTCGGACATGTCCGATGGTCAGTACGACTCATCGGACATGTCCGCTCGGCCGAAATCCCGCGCATGCGTCAAAGTGATTTGACGCATGCGTGGAAGCATAGAACTTCCGCGTCAGAGAACGTCGGTATCGTATACGTCACCGCGTTCTCTGTCCGCGGGGATTTTGGTTTGATGGTGTGTACAACCATCAGACCAAAATCTCCGAGCGGACATGTCCGATGAAAACGGTCCGCAGACCGTTTTCATCGTACATGTCCCCTCGTCTGTACGAGGCCTAAGAGTAAACTTTTCTATAGTTTTTTGTCTGTGGTGGCTGCTACTTTTACTGGTTAATTCAGGTATATTACTGCTTTTAAAAAAAATCTGATGTTGCAGCCAAAACTAACTTAAAAAAACATTTTATTTATGTTAAAATTATTTAGATTGGGCGCTACTGCTGTTTTTAATCCAATATAAATGTAAAAGTTAAAAGAAAATCTATTACACATCCAAAATATATTATCCCACGATTTTTTTTCGTTGTCACCCTTAAATAAGCATTAAAGGTATGGTCTTCTGGGTGTATGGTATTTTTAACAATTGTGACCAGCAGCCATGCCTTTTTTTTGGCAATCCCTTGCCTATTATGCTGCGTACACATGCTGCGTACCGTTTTTCATGACGAGATTTGATTTTTGTAAATTGGTCCTTAAAAAAAGGCCGTGTGTAGGCTTTAATGACGGGGAAAAGAACGCGCATGCTCAGAAGCAAGTTATGAGAAGGGAAATTTGCTTAATCAGCCCAAAGGGTGGCGTCATTCTAATGGAACTTCCCCTTTATAGTGCCGTTGTACGCGTTGTTCGTCACTGCGCTTTGCTCCAGCATTTTTTATCACGATCGTGTGTATGCAAGGCAGGCTTGAGAAGACTCACGTCGAGAAAATTTTTTTTTTTTTCCATGATATGAAAAATGGTCGTGTGTACACGGCATAAGCCTTGAAAATGGCCAGGATTTCATAGCAAGATTCACCTCCGATAGTCTTCAATGGAATTTACTGCTATGTTCAGGTTTTGAACATTTCAAACATGATTCAATCCTATGAATCAAATTTACCCTTCCTTCTTTATAAAGTAATATTGTGCTAGCTTGTTTTACTAAGCACATATTGTCCAAAACCTTTAGGCACTTTTCACTTTTATATTGTTTAGTAAATAAAAGTTTTATAGAAGTACTCTACAGATAACCCATGGTACACATGGGCCAAATGTTGGGCGGCATCGGCTGGTTCAATAAAAACCGACCAACATTTGCGCTGACCGGAGTGTTCTGGCAGAGGAGCAGTCCCCCTGTCAGGAAACAATAGCTCAGAGGTGTATATCGCTGTACTAACATCATAGTGTTAGTACATTGGCTCCTCCTGAGCTCTTCAGTTTTTTTTCCATTTAGCCTGCTGGATTTGAACGGGAAAAAAACTGTTATGCCACGTACACACGATCGGTTCGTCTGATGAAAACGGTCTGATGGACCGTTTACATCAGACGAACCAAACTTAGAACCTGTTTTAAAATTATCTGATGGTTAAAAAAACGATAGAAAAAAACGATCGTCTGTGGGGAAATCCATCTGTTAAAAATCAACGCATGCTCAGAATCAAGTCGACGCATGCTCGGAAGCATTGAACTTCATTTTTCTCAGCACGTCGACGTGTTTTACGTCACCACGTTCTGACACAATCGTTTTTTTAACTGATGGTGTGTAGGCAAGACTGATGAAAGTCAGCTTCATCGGATATCTGATGAAAAAATCCATCAGACTGTTTTCATCAGATGAACCGATCGTGTGTACAGGGCATAAGTGTGTGCCGGGCTTAATTGTATAGGATATATTTACTGAACATCCATGTTTTTACTCAAAGTAGATACCGCAGATGGCAGCCTCACCTCAGAGAACAATATCAGCTAGCTGTGAAAACCTGTCCAGGAAAATTCCTTCAAGATTGTATTTGCCACAGAGAGACTACAGCTGTTGCTCTCCAATCTGACCCTATTTGCCATAATATTCATCTTGTCTATAGGCAGATTTGGATAACTTTATCTTTTTCTGATTAGTTAGACTTTTTTACTCTTTGCCCAATGATCACTTACAGCAAAAATTATATTGTGTGCTTACTCAATTATATGAATTTTCATAAATGAGGAACAGATATGATTAACACAGCCAGTAATTTGATTCTGCAGCAGTCACTGTCAGCCTAACAATAGCTCAGTTACATTGTATTGTGTAACCACCTGTTAACAATATTGTTAGGCTGGAAATCTAACCAGTAAGTCTTGCATTAGCATCCCAGTTGATTAAAGGAGCTCAATACAAACCGCCAATGATTGTGCCAATGGTAGGTAGTCCATTAAGAGGATGTATACTTATTGGCAAAAAAATATAAAAGGAAGATAAAGGGACCTTTTGGTTGATATTAAAATCACAGACATTATGTATAATAACAGGTTTATAATAAGAAGAACCAAAATGGATACATTAATGAAAAGTCAATTGCCCTGGTGTGAAATTCTCAGGTAATTCCTCACAGACATGCTGTGAACTCTGACAGGGGTTATACTGGTGCCATGTTCAAAGTACACTGCTCAAAAAAATTAAAGGAACACTTTGAAAACACATCAGATCTCAAAGGGGAAAAGTATAATGCTGGGTATCTATACTGATATTGACTGGGTAAAGTGTTAGGAACCAAAGGATGCCACATCGTTTGATAGAAATGAAAATCAACCAACAGAGGGGCTGAATTCGAAGACACCCCAAAAATCAAAGTGAAAAAATTATGCAGCAAGCTAGTCCATTTTGCTGCAATTTAATTGCAGCAACTCATAATGATACTCAGTAGTTTGCACGGCCCTCACGTGCTTGTATGCATGCCTGACAATGTCAGGACATTCTCCAAACGAGACTACGGATGGATTTCTGGGGTATTACCCTCCAGATCTGAACCAGGGCATAACTGAGCTCCTGAACAGACATAATAAGGTGTTCTATTGGATTTAGGTTAATGATCAATGGTATGGCCATTCCTTCATCCTCCAGGAACTGGCTGCATACTCTTGCCACATGAGGCCCATGCACCAGGAGGAACCCAGGACCCACTGCACCAGCTTAGGGTCTGACAATGGGTCCAAGGATTTTATCCCCATATCTAATGGCAGTCAGGGTGTCATTGTCTAGCCTGTAGAGGTCTGTGCGTCCCTCCATGGATATGCCTCTCCAGACCATTACTGGCCCACCACCAAACCGGTCATGCTGAATGATGTTACAGGCAGCATAATGTCCTCCATGGCTTCTCCAGATTCATTCATGTCTGTCACATGTGCTCAGGGGGAACCTGCTCTCATCTGTGAAAAGCACAGGGCACCAGTGGCGGACCTGCCAATTCTGGTGTTCAATTGCAAATGCCAATCAAGCTCCACGGAGCCGGGCAGTGAGCACAGGGCCCAATAGAGGACGTCAGACCCTCAGGCCACCCTTATGAAGTCTGTTTCTGATTGTTTGGTCAGAGACATCCACACCATTGGCCTGCTAGAGGTAATTATGCAGGGCTCTGGCAGTGCTCATCTTGTCCCTCTTTACACAAAAGAGCAGATACTGGTCCTGCTGATAGGTTAAAGAAATTATACGGCCCTGTCCAGCTCTCCTAGAGTAACTGCCTGTCTCCTGGAATCTTCCCCATGCTCTTGAGACTGTGATGGGAGACACAGCAGACCTTCTGGCAATGGAATGTATTCAGGGGCGGACTGACCATTGAGTCACTCTGGCACTGCCCGAGGGCCCCATGCCACTAGGGGGCCCCATCAGGGTTGCCAGGCTCAGTAAAACCAGGGACAGTATGTAAAAATCTATGTTTTTTTTACATTGTCCCTAATATGTCCGAAACCGACATGCTTTTGATGTGAAAATCCCGAGATTTTAGCTGCCCCGCCTCTGCACTGCCTCCTGGCCTGGTGGCCATCTGTAAGCCCAGGGGCCCCATAATCTTCTATTGCCCGGGGGCCCCATGAGTTGTCAGTCCACCCCTGCATGTATTGCTGTGCCATCATGAAGGAGTTGAACTGCCTGTGAAACCCCTCATGCTACCAGTAGTGACACTGACCCTAGCCAAATGCATAACTAGTGTAAAACAGTCACAAAAGACGGGTTGGGGAAAAAATGTCAGTGGCCTCCACCAGTAAAACCATTCCTGTTTTGGAGGTTGTCTCATTTTTGCTCATCTAGTGCACCTGTGGTTAATTTCAATAACACCAAAGCAGCTGAAACGGATTAACAACCCCCTCTACTACTTAACTGACCAGATCAATATCCCAGGAGTTTAATTGACTTGATGCTATACTCTGTTTAACTACTAGCCGACCGCGCACCGTCATTATACGGCGGCAGGTCGGCTCTCCTGGGCGAGAGCCCGTAGCTATACGTCCTATCGTATAGCCGCCACTAGGGGGCGCGTGCGCGCCGCCGGAGGCGCGCGCGCGCGCTCCCCGCTCGCCCCCGACTCCCGTGCGTGTGCCCGGCGGGCGCGATCGCCGCCGGGCACACGCGATCGCTCGGTACAGAGCGGGGAACGGGAGCTGTGTGTGTAAACACACAGCTCTCGTTCCTGTCAGCAGGGGAAATGCTGATTTTCTGTTCATACAATGTATGAACAGAAAATCAGTGTTTCCCCTAGTGAGGCCACCCCCCCCCACAGTAAGAACACACCCAGGCATACTTAACCCCTTCCCCGCCACCTAGTGTTAACCCCTTCACTGCCAGTGGCATTTTTATAGTAATCTAATGCATTTTTATAGCACTGATCGCTATAAAAATGCCAATGGTCCCAAAAATGTGTCAAAAATGTCCGAAGTGTCCGCCATAATGTCGCAATACCGAAAAAAAAATCGCTGATCGCCGCCATTACTAGTAAAAAAAATATTAATAAAAATGCCATAAAAATACCCCCTATTTTGTAAACGCTATAACTTTTGCGCAAACCAATCAATAAACGCTTATTGCGATTTTTTTTTACGAAAAATATGTAGAAGAATACGTATCGGCCTAAACTGAGGAAAAAAAATGTTTTTTTATATATTTTTGGGGGATATTTATTACAGCAAAAAGTAAAAAATATTCATTTTTTTCAAAATTGTCGCTCTATTTTTGTTTATAGCGCAAAAAATAAAAACCGCAGAGGTGATCAAATACCACCAAAAGAAAGCTCTATTTGTGGGAAAAAAAGGACGCCAATTTTGTTTGGGAGCCACGTCGCACGACCGCGCAATTGTCTGTTAAAGCGACGCAGTCCCGAATCGCAAAAAGTACTCTGGTCTTTGGGCAGCAATATGGTCCGGGGGGTAAGTGGTTAAAAAGTGTTTCTTTCTTTATTTTTTTGAGCAGTGTATATCTTATTTAATACAGAGATTTCCAACCCTGTTGTGTTAATTAGCTAATAATTCTAATTTAAACTTCTTTCAAAGTAACACAACAACAAACATAAAACAGTGTATGATTTCTAAAAAGCAAAGAATTGGCAATTCTGTCAGCCAGTTTTTTTCATATTTCTTGTATAGGCAGTTATAGTGATTGTGTTGGTATTTACTCTTCTTAGCTATATATCTTTCACAACAACATGTACAGTATATATATATTTAATGCTTTATCTTTTCTACCTTACTGTAATTGGACTTATCTACTGGCATCTTCATACACTCTTTTTTCCTAAAAAGTTACTTTAGGATGTTTTGAAAATATTCCATGCAGATCTTCCTCCTTGAGTTCTTCATCATGTCAAATCCATTCAGTTATCTTTAACATTTTCTATTTCCTTCAATTCTTTATTCTATTCTGTTTTTCTCTCTACAGCCTTTTTTTGCAGTTGCTTTTTCCCCATGAAGTCACTAATGTTGACTCATGTTTGGTTAAGCATCCTAAGTCATGCTATATTGATACCTGCAATTATCATTTCTCATTGCGCCAGTCATTAAACTTGGTTTCCTTTGTTTAGGTGTAAGCACCAAAATAAATGCAATATAAACACAATCAGTGGAAAAATAATAAATTTATGTATAGAGATCTACATATCTGACCTAACATAATGAGGGCATGAGTTGAGTCCAAAAGGCACTGTCCAAAACAAGGGCCACATGGTGCTGTTTTAGATATATTTAATCCTAATCAGTTGTACTAACTCTGGCCGAGTGGACTTTAAGGCCGAGTACACACGGTCGGTCCATCCGATGAGAACGGCCCGAAGGACTGTTTTCATCGGTTAACTGATGAAGCAGACTGATGGTCTGATGTGCCTACACACCATCAGTTAAAAAACCGATCGAGTCCAACGTGGTGACGTAAAACACAACGACATGCAGAGAAAAAAGAAGTTCAATGCTTCCAAGCATGCGTTGACTTGGTTTTGAACCAATGCTTTTGCGTACTAACCATCGGTTTTGACCTATCGGTTAGGCATCCATCAGTTAAATTTTAAAGCAAGTTCTCTTTTTTTGGACCGAAGGACAACTGACCGATGGGGCCCACACATGGTCGGTTTGGACCGATGAAACTGAACTTCAGTCCGTTTTCATCGGTTTTGTCCGATCGTGTGTATAGGGCCTAAGTCAAATTATCAAAAGCTCTGTTGCAATATCATATCATCATTGGAAAAGTCATGTATTACAATATGCAGGAATCTTTTCCCAAATGGGCAGTAATTCCTTTGTGTAGTCCAGAGTTATGATTCATTTATATCTGAGTGACAACATAATGCTTAGGTGTCACAATCTATTAATGCTGTTCAGTGTCTTCTATTTATTTTTAGAAAAGGCTGAAACTTAACTGATGGTGAAAAATATACAGCTACTGTGTTTACTTCACCTTTGCAAAGAATCTGCTATAGAACCAATTAATTTGTTATTCCTGTCACAACTGGTAGAGTATACTTCACAAATGCCATTGCTTTCTGCGTCTCTGCAACTTGACAGCTATACTGTTCTTAAACCCATCATCACATCCTCTTCAAATAAGACATTTCTTATGTTTGTATTAGTTAATGGATTAGATAAAGAGGGAACAGAAACTTACACATCTGTTGCTTATCAGTTTCCAGGCATCTTTCCTTTTTTTTATGAAATCAGTAATACTAATTAATTTGTGCATTTTATAAATGAATAGGAGTATAAACAATTTTGAAATGTAATTTTAGGCCACATAAAGCAGACCTAAACCCTGTTCTAAAAATAACCTTTTTATATCTCCCTAGTGTCCTTTCACCTAACTTGATGCTATAATACCAGGCTCCTTGCAGCCACAGGCACCCAAACACATTCACAGTGTTGAGTCACAAGGTCATTGTCAAATAGCAGGATTTGTGTTCAGAGACAATGATTGGTTGAATCTGCTAGGATGTAACCTGTTATCAGTTCAGGTGTCCTACCATGGTTGCTGTGATCAGGAGCAAGCATTAAGTCACTGAAAGGTTTGTGTTACAAAGCTTTTATTTATCAGTTTAGGTGATACTACAGCAGCATTTGTAACATTGTGCTTATTGTATGATTTTTTTAGACCTGTTCTATGTAGAACATGACAGCAAGCTAAGCAGAAATCAGTTTTTATATTAAGGTGAAAAAGGTATAGCATTCAACATTTTTTCAGTAAAATGTAGCTAATTTGTTTTATTTATTTTTAAGACTTGTCAGCAATGGATCTACATAATTATAGCTCAGGGAAGGACTTTCTCCTTTGAACCTTGCAACTGGATGGCTTTTCGTTATGGTTGTTTCTCCGGGAGGGTTGGCTTCATCATGCTTATAGAGCCCACATTGCTCTTATGGGTTGCACTTTTTAATATATTTGCCCTTCAACCTATTTAGCTTTGGTAGTATCGCAAGGAACAAAGCTGTCAAGGTCTTGATGGAATATGCATGCCTCCTCACCAAGGTAGAGTTAAAATCCATGAAGACCGACAACACTACAAGGTTTTTATGCCCAGATTCACAAAGGAGATACGACGGAGTATCTCAGATACTCCGTAGTATCTCTCAGAGTATCTATGCGACTGATTCATAGAATCAGTTACGCATAGATATCCCTAAGATCCGACAGGTGTAATTGTTTTACACTGTCGGATCTTAGGATGCAGTACCGCGGCCGCCGCTGGGGGGAGTTCACGTCGTAAACCAGCGTCGGGTATGCAAATTAGGAGTTACGGCGATCCACGACGGTTTTTCGCGTTCGCTACGTCGCCGCTAGTCTAGTTTC